>NW_021941314.1:0-51169 GCF_902148845.1 Salarias fasciatus
GGAGACTAAACACTGCAGCCACCTTAACGAGCCCCGAGACAAGCTGAAAACCACACTGTAGAAACGCATTTTGAAACACCGTGCAGCAGCGAGTTCCTTCTGCTGAGTTCTGAACCCCTTCGGTCCACTCTGGAGTGGCGCTCCGCCCCTGCCCTCTCCACTTCCAAAGATTTATGACCATATAAATAACAATGCACACAGACACCATGGTCAATCTGTCTGTCTCTCTCTCTCCGTGTGTGTGTGTGTGTGTGTGTGTGTGGTTGTGTGTGTGTGTGTGTGTGTGTAGTGAGGGGAGTAGAGTGGAGGGGCCCATGCAGCAGGAGATGGATGGCTGGTGTGTAAGCTGCCGGCAGACAGCAGAAGGCCAGCCCGAGGAATCCTCCAGGGAGTATGGAACTCCCATTCGCTGTCTGTCTGCCCCGCAGCTAACACACAAGCGTGTGTATGTGTGTGCACGTACACACACACTAACTCACACTCACACACACACACACACAAGTTGTTTTACTACCACTGCCTCTGGCTAGCAATCTTTGGGACATTTTACAACCATTCCCACCCTTGCCTTTATAACAGTATAGTCGAGGAGTCCTGACTAACTAAAAGGAAATTAAGAACTGGATGAATAATTTAGGGAACTTAGGAAGCACAGTGAGATGTAGTCTGGAGGAAAAAAAAAATTTAACAGTGTGTCAGTCCTAATGAATTATGAAAACTTTGTTTTCACGCTGCATTTCTTTGCACTACTTTCAAAATGCTACAAAAGCCTGTGTGTGTGTGTGTGTGTGTGTGGTGTGTGTGTGTGTGTGTGTGTGTGTGTGTGTGTGTGTGTGTATTATGCAGACCATGAGTGCAGTTCACACTGAGTACAGCTCAGCAGACTAGACACAGTCAACGTGGGCCGGTCTCCTGGTTGCTGAATAATGGATCAGAGACGGACTCCCGCTCAGCCTAATGCAGTCTGATCTGATGTGACTGTGATCTCCGCTGACTGGTGCGGACCACAGAGAGATGACAGCCCGCGCTATAGGCTGGTCAGCCACACACATACGGCCGCGCCGCGTGCGTGATGGAAGACGCGGCGCCACAGAGCACACACACACACACAAGACGATCGGGGCATTTTAATCAGCGCGGGCCATCACGCGTTATGAAGCTGCCTGTTTGGTAGGCAGCCTTGATGCCTCCGTACATTCAAACGCCAGGAGTTTTAGTGCTGATTCTTATTGAGCCTGTTACAGCCCTGTAATGAATCCTGTCGCTCGTCTGGCCTGGCTCAGATTCCTCCTCCACATACCAGGGAGATGCCAGGGGCCACACAGACGCCAGAGGAGTCTTCCTAAATCACAGCCTTGTTACACTGATGAATGTGTGTGTCCTGTTCTGTGATCTAGGCTATCTGCCTGTGTGTTTGTGCCTCTGCTCCTCTGCATGTTTTCTTTGTGTGCACGCCTCGTTCTGCCTCTGCATGTGTGTTTCTCCCCCCTCGGAGTCTGCCTTGCCTCCTCGTGTGTGTGTGTGTGTGTGTGCTAGTTATGTGGTTATACTTGGAAATGAGATTAGAGATGAATGTGTATGGGCGAAGTGAAATTAGCGTCTTTTGTATGCAGGTACTGTTTCCTCCAGTGTATTCCTCTACACCGGGTGGGCTACATGCTCAAGTCAATAGTCACAATATTCATCCTGTGGTAACTATAATAGGCCGACTGTCAACTCCGCCGAGAGTTGACAGTTTTCTATCCACTGTCTACACCATTCATACATAATTCATAGCGCCATCAATAATTCACCATGGTGACATTACCAATAATAACACAACAATACTTTGTTTTCACTGGGAGGATTGAAATGTGTTGCCTTGGTAACGGAGATGAAACAAATATTCCCAGGAGGAGTGATGGGAACACAGGAACAGGACAGAATTCCCTCCTGATCCCACTTAGTAGTGTTGTCACACTCTCTTTCTTTCTCTCCCTCCTGCTCTGGCTCTCTCTCTCTCTCTCTTTCTTTCCGCCTTTCTCCATCTCGTATACACATTCACGGACCACACTCTCTGCTCACATAAAAAAAAAAAAAAAAAAAAAAACTAGGTCAGATAATACAAACTCCTGAGGGGTTTTCTGTTTTGTCTCTTTAGGATTTCAGGGAAACTAATGGAGAGACTATTTTTGGGAGCAAAGCCCGCATATATGTGCCGTCTACTCCTCCCCTGCTTTCTTGGTAAATAATCATGGCTACACTTATGAGGAGGAAAGCAGACGCTGAGAAACACTGACGCCAAAAAACCGTGTTTGTCAAAAGAATTGTGGGGCGTGTGCGCCGTTATGTGGCAGTGCATGTCTGTGATATCTGATTTTCTCACCTCTGGAGTGTTCTTCTTGAATTCACGGCTCAGGTCGATGAGTTTCTTCCTGGACTGCTCGCTCTCGTCCTGTCTGCTGGCAAGCTGTGTGGCGGTGGTGTCTAATTCTTTCTGCAATGCAAACAAACAACTTCTTTAAGGTGTGCTGCACAGTTTATCGTTTATTCCACAGACATGAGACGACCAGAATCACAATCACAACATTGTTCTGTAAATGTTCTAAACATTTCCCCAACTTTTCAAACAAAAAAAAAATCACTAAACCACAACTCGAGCTGTCATGCATTAGTTAGTCTAATAAGTACAGGAGGAAGTGTTGTGGTGTCAGAAATATACTTATTACTAAAGATAAACACAGGAAATATGCTGCTGTTTAGAAAGTGCAGTCAAGAACAAAACTAAGTGAAAACCTGAAAAAAAGGTATGAAAGTTCTTTGAATTTGAACAATAAGCTTCTCTGTTATTTCGAGTCAAGTCAGGAAGTCTAATCATAAATGTTGTAATTCTGTCTCCATGCTGGAGGAGTCCAGTCTGATCACAGCTAGACCACAGATCCCAGAACGTCTGAGCCAGTTTCCTTCAGAATAGACAAATTTAATTATGTTGAACGTTGCCTGATTTTAGCTGAAGACAACCAAACAAAAAAATGCTCCCACACAATTTATACACACAAACTGGTGTTACTTAGAAGAAACACACAATGTAGGTGAATGATGAAACTAGGTCAGAACCTAGCATGTGAGCAAGGGAGGACACGTTTAGAAAAGGTTTCATCATAAATGACACAAAGCTACAGAACTCTACCCTAAAAACAGGAGTTTCTTTCAGCTTGATTCATAGGTCCAACAACTATCACAAGACTTTGGCACTCAGAAATTACCTTTTTACATAACATTTGTTACTGTGTAATAGATGTGTGACTAGAGGACTGCTAATTTAACAAAGATTTTTTTTTATAATTAAAATAGGAAATTCCTGTTTATTCAAATAGACAAGTTTATCCTCATATGAACCCTTTTCTTCAGCTTGAGCTACAGAAACAGTATATATCTTCCACATAGTCCCTTCCTCACTTAAAAATAAAAATGCATGATGTGGTTTTCACAAAAGGTAAATGGATGTCCTCGACCCTGTTCTCCGCCATTTTTGCACTGACCCAAAACAAAGCTGTCGCTGCAGACTGCACCTGCACACCTGCATCTGACAAAATGTTGCCAAGTTTGGTTGATGTCAAACAATACCTCTGAGTTTTTATGGATTTCTATTATCATCATTATTATTGTAATGCTTTATTGAAATTTAGTTTGTGGTTCATATTTAGCTGGTAAAGGTTTCACTGAGATCATCACTGTTAAAATCATATTATCAATGCTGTTATTATACAGGTTAAACAAAAAAAAAAACAAAAAAAAGAAGAAAGGGGGCTGTTTCTGACTAAACAGCAGCCTCTCAGACCCATCTGGCATCCTGCAGACTACCCGTCCTGCCTCGACTAAACTCCTGCCTCGGCCCGTGTGTTGCAGCCGGAGAAACAGAGGGGAGAATGACAACACTGATAAATTACTGAGGAAAACCGCATTAGTTTGATCTGCTAACAGCGCAGCCAATATCTGTACCTTTCACGTCGTCCGTCAGTAACAGCCCTGTCAGGCTTGACAACCGCTGTAGCAATAAACCAGGAGTTGTACATATACAAGCAGTCCACAACAATTATCGACTATAGTCACCAGACAACTGCTCCCCTCTCCTTGTGTTTACAACAACAGCACAATTATCAACAACAGCGGAGTTGTCAAGGCTGGACTAAGCACCACCTTTATCCACATCCATTTTGCATTGTTATTAATAGCTATTTATGGGACTTGTTCCAGATGATGGGCCGAGTGCTGACATTAACAAGACGTTCCGGCCTTGTAAAGATTGTATCTCCCTCTGCTGAGTACGTGAGTGTTGCTGGATTATGTTTCTGTTGGATTCTTGCCCTCTGTCACGCTCACTACTTCTACTTCCCCCCCTCCCTCCACTCGGTTTTCCAGTCTGTACAGATCATCCACTCACTCATTCAACCAGCAGTTCCCACCTCCTCAGTCGAAAATCTTCTCGACTCCCTTTACTCCGCCTCCCCCTTTTTTTTCTACCCCCCCTCCACCTCCTGTGAGGCCGCCCACCCCTGAGAGTGATTAAACGCTGCTGAAGGGCCGTTATGCTAACTAACGCACTAATCATTTAATACACACATTACCACAGGGGCCCTTGTGGCTCAGTCTGCTGACAAGGTCCCAAAACACACGCACCACACAGGCCCACCACCCGACTCCCCGCATCACAACCCCTCTTCATCAACACACATACGCAAATACAACCCTCTGAAGAAATAGTGTGATCAAGTACTAATTAGGAGCTTTTCCCCCATCAGCATTAAGTTTAATTCCCTGACCAGCCGTGATCTTGTTCTATCCACAAACCATTAGGAAAAAAAAAAAAAAAAAAAAAGAAAAGAAACCTAACAAATGGACTTGGTCGACTGTCCTCTGCAATGGACTTCATGCAGTAGTACAGGATGTTTTGTTTTTTTTTCTTCTTTTTTTTTGGGGGGGGGGGGATGCTCACTTGCTTACATGCCATCTTGCTCTGGCTGCCCATGGAGCAGTTGATGTAGCAGCCTGTCCGCCCATGGCCATGGAGCAGCTGCGCTGTCTGTTAGTGAATTCGAGCATGCACACAAGCTTGTGCAACCCTTGATGAACGGAGGAACCTAATAAATTTTAATCATGTTAAATTAATTGTCATAAAAGCGGAATGCTCCACTTCATGAACAAAGGTGTAATTATATATTGTTAAAGATTAGCTACAGGATCATGAACACAGAGCCCAGTTGGTTCCTCATATCAGTGGCAAATTGACAAGATATTAATCAAAATATGATTATGTCATCTTTGGCCTTAAAGCTTACTGTTCTGGGTGGTGGAGGCATCACAATATCATTCAACTTTAATAGGGTTGTGGGGATTTTCATTTTTTTTTAAACTTGATCTGAATTCAGATACAATAAGCAACCAGCATGTATTTAACTATATCCCTCAAGTAAAGAGATAATGCTGTTAATCATTCAAGCTGTGCCACTAAACATCATGAATATGATTTAATATGACAGAAAGTCCCTTGAACACGATGTGGACTGAATCAATGCAGATTTCAATTCCTCCAGTAACAGAACAGGCTACTGAATTAAGTGCAACAACTCCAAGAATTAAGAACTCAGAAAGATCATTGAAAATTAATCATGAAAATGCCCCACACTTTCCTTCATTAGTTTGATGATATTTGTCTATCTTTGTATTTGGTAGGAGCATAAACTTTATAGAGCGCAGCAACTTTTTAAATTGAATGATGCTCTTGTCCTTTTATACCCATAGTAAATGAATAGTTCATACCACTGCTTAACCCACTTTAATCAAAGAATGTCTTCTATATTCTATAGATTTATCAAAAAGGTTCGAATGAGCAAATCTCACGAAGCAAATCTGACAGTCATTAAACAGCATTCTATTCCACAGGCCAGTCTATTCACTCAATAAGAGAATCAAACTAAAATAACCTCAGTCTTCTGCTAGGGTTGAGCTTTAGGAGGTCATGTGCCAATCCCTGACGCCCTTGATTCTGCCCAATCCCTTTCCAATACGCTGCACGAATCCCAATGTGTTACCAAATCCCCCATCCCAAAAAAAATTCTCACTGCTAAGCTAAATAAACACATCACACATGAAAGAGGATTGATTCTACGCCAAGTGGGCAAGTAATTATGGGCATGGTCTTAGTTAAAAAAAAAAAAAAAAAAAAAAATCAAAAAAAGAGGACCCTCAGACCCAGTCAGATTCTGACTATGCAGCAAACTCTCTGCCACATCAGCAGACACAGGCAGACTTTACACTCATCTTGCTGATAGAGCGTAACATCCTGAAAGTGCACAGTCCCAGCTGCATGCCCGTTGTTCACACATCAAATCTTACTGACCATTAAGAGGCCATTACTATTCCCATTTTAAGCCACATATTATTGCAAATGATAACCTGTCATATTTAAGTACCCTGAGTGAAATACTGAAAGAGGAGGCTCGGCTATTTTCTCTGCTGAATGATGTTTTTGTATGATGTGGGCTTCTGGCTAAACAAAACTGAACTAAAATGCGGTCAGTCTACAAGTTACAAAGTTGCACCGAAGCAAAAAGCACACTGGAGCTGTTATATTCCCACCTCACTTCTTTGTTCTTTGTTTCAACCAAGTATGAACATATAGGTCTGTCTATTTCGAGGTAAGTTTGATTCATTTTAACAGTTTGGCATTGGATGCATACTTAACAAACATGTCACTGTCTTCTCACCGGGTGACCGTCTCGAAGTTTGAACATTAGAAGGTTTATACTCCGTAAACCCAAAAATCCAATATGCAAGGCCCTGATGAGGATAACCACTGAAGCTGTGTGAATTCCTTGCAGTGAGGACTGTCAGTGCCTAATACATCGGGTTATCCGATCCTTTCCCACACCCACTTTGCAGTTTGTATCACTGTCATGCCTAAAGATAGCTGTTAGCTAGATTAATGGATGGCTAAATAGAAAGATGAAGACCCTTCACTTTCATAATAACTAGAATGGTGATATGTGTCACCAAGCTACAGCAGATATCAGAAAGGGCCAGTCCAAACACAGAGGCGAAACTCAGATTATACCTACGCTTACACCTCTGATTGGCTCAGTAAAACATCCTGGAAATGTTGAGCATTTCCACCCAAAGCTGATATACAAAGTCTGTTATTACAAAATTTCTATCCATTATCACTAAATATAATCAATTGGCAGCAGTTTGTTTTTCCATTAACAAAAATTAGCATCATTAAAATTGTTCAAGCTCAAAACATTTTAAGGGAATCCTGTTAATGTTGAATAAGACGGCTCTGTGGGGGCTCGAGCCATCTGGCATGCCACTGGGATTTTCCTTCTATCGCTGCTGACAACAGTGAATGACATCGTACGAGTTTGATAAACTTCACAAATCAGTTTGACAGTCGGAAAACACACAAGCAAAGTGGCTAATTGAAAATGACAAAACATGCAACAAAGGGAGGCCACGATTTCTATGACAGGAGGTTAGTGAGGATGATACATCTGAGGACACAGGATGCTTCTTGAAATGTAAATAGCAGAGTTGATCCTGTTGGCCCTTGAGTGCAGTGACGTGACCACGATGTCAGACACCACACAGACCGTGAAAAGTTTGCGTCCACTGTGTTAGGGCCTTCGGGCTCAGACTCTGAGGTCAGCGCTCTCCCGCCGTCCTTGGGCTGACTTCAAAACATTTGACTTTTCCAGTATGAAAAACTGTATAATTTATTGGTGAATTAACTTATTTAACCATTCACATTATCTGCAGCACTATTTTCACATCCAGCCACGGCTGGTTAGGACTGCGCTGTCTAGTTTAGCAGAGGATGGAATATGGTGTGTGCAGGGGAGCATTAAGTGGGCTGTAATGTCTGTGTGATTGCTGTAACGGCACTGCTTGGCTTGGCTGGACTGGCCCACAGCAGCAGTCCCTGTCCTGGTTCATTTGGTCGTCTGGTCAGCTGTAAAGACGATTGGAACAGATTGCCAACACTCCCTAGAGAGACTTCAACACCGACTTGGCCAAGAAGCCTCTTGCACGCTGCTCCACACGCGTGTGCTCTCACATGAATGCACAGACAGGCCGCTGCAGTAACTTGGGGAGCCCAGTCTTTCCACATTCTTTTTAACTCCGTTTCAAAAGCGGAAGTCTGCTTACACGTTGGCCCGGCGAAATCTGGCATGGAGAGCCATGTTTGCGGCTGGGAGGGGAGGCTGGGCCAGACAGAAATGAGCATCTCTCCATCCAACCACTGTCGTAATAACACTAATCACTGATAACAGTCACGGGTAAACAAATCCTATTACCACTGGCCATCAGACCCAAGGTTATGTATGTGTGTTCTCATCTGCTAATGAAATTCCTTCCACTCGTCTGCAGGCAGAGAGAGGCCTTCTATCTAACTAATTCGCTCTAATTACTCTAATGAGCCACAGGTGATGATACAGTGCGACTGATTAATTAAATGGGAGGCCCCAATCAGGCATGTCTGATTATGCCAATCATATTGACTACAGACTAAATGAGATAACAGCAGACAGACGCACTTTAATTGAGGTATCAAAACTTTGTGGAATTCCTTATACCCTCACGCTCCGACGATGCCGAGACAGATAGGCTGCTGGAATGACAACAAAGTTATTGTTATGTACACAGTATGAAGTCAATCTGCAGCTGCTGTCTGCTGCCACGGTGACCGGGAGTGCACGCCAAGGAGAGAGCGCCGCACAAGGATTTGCTTTAGATCTCATTCGCCGCTGAATAATTGGGACTGTAACTGCTCGAAACACTTTGTTTACACCTAGCCTGCAGTCACACATGCCAAGTAGGCTGCAACTACTTCTTTAGTCCAAACATCGTGTAGGTTAACTGCTCCACATTCAGTGCATGTTTTACACATTAATCTAATAGAGTACCACCCTTGAATCCAAGCCAAGCGTAGAGAAAAGGGAGAGTGAAACAGACAAAATATATTCACTCCTTCTCAGTAACATTAACGGAATATTAGTCACACTACAGAAGAAGCTCATATTCAAAAATAAATATTGCCTTTTCTGTGTGCACTACAAAGTGAAGAGCCTTTCACAGGCTCTGTACTTGGCCATAACACAGATGTTTAGGAGATGAAGTTTTCTGTCCTGCCAGTGCAGTCACTAATCTTTCCTTTTATCTCTGACATGTCTGAGGCTGTTATGTGGTTATGATAGTAAACAGTAAAGGCGTCTGGAAAGATGTCTTATCTGAAATCTACGAGGCCTACCTTTCAAACTCCCCCTCCGTCTCCCTTCCTTGGCGTTGCGCCTCCTATGTGGCTGACTGTTCTGTATGCCAAACCTACTGTGTGGGGTGGAGTCGGGGGTGGCGGCTCAGTCAGAAGCGACAGCCACGCTTGCTACAACGACATGGTACATGATCACAGATCACAGGCACGCCCCCTCAAAACACAGCACAACAGCGGCACAGATAAGAGGCGACGATCCTGGCTGCCTGGCTGCCTTCCTACCTTTGACATAGCGGGGGCAGAACTTTAAATGTGCCAGCAGATGCTGCCTTCACAAACCACATAGGTTTTGAAGACACAAGTCATATCCTCCTAAATCTCCCCGTGTGTAGCTTTTCCTCGCAGCTATTGGAGTGAAACCACAAAGTTTTCTTCACCACAAGCTAACACAATAGTTTCTCAGTGACAACTGAGGTCTGCACACTTTTTTCTGTGCGCGGTGTGTATTTGCACAACTGCGTGTGCACATCCATGTTTGTGTGCAGAGCAGTCGGGGGCGGGGGTCAGCCCAACACTCTCCACAGTCTAACAAGACGCTTGCGGTCCCTTAGCGTTTTGCTCCTTTTTTTAAACACAGATCCATATCTACCAACAGCACAGGAGCTGTCAAGACTCACCTTAGTGATGCTGACGCAAGCCTGGATCAAAAACAGCCTTTTTACACCGCAGCTTCGTTTGTATTGATCCATGTTTCTCTGCTGAGAGACTGGTTGTTGTTTTATCTCCCCAACATCCAAGCCTTAACTCTCCTCAAGCTTACTGAGAGCTAGTCATTATTTTGCCTGACCTATTGTCTGACAAGGGATTCAGAGGCCGGACTGAGCCTAAATACAAATATAATGAGACTAAGATGGTTTCTGGCATAGAGGAAGTGCAGCTCACTTGGTCTCATTTTGCAGAGTTCGAATTTAGCTGGAGGCCTGTGTCACAAAGGGTGAGTGGTGTGGAGTGTGCAATGGGAGGAGAGGGGTATGGCGATATGCTGGGGTGTAATGCATTGGTGAAAGGGCAAGATTTTTCATCCCTGCGTTTACAGGGTGGAACGGCTAGGATATTGAGATCTGAGATAGGATCAGAGGGTAGTGAGCTGTTTCAGCTACGATAAAGGCCACGCATTACAAACACAGCAGAGAGAGAGAGAGAGGGAGAGAGAGAAGAGAGAGAGAGAGAGAGAGAGAGGGAGAGAGATCACACCTCTCATCCCTGAATTAATGCCTCCATTCTGCCAGGAAGCCATTCTGTGCCAGTGAGAGGAGATTGGGGAGGGGATGAGTGCACAGATACGGACTAAAAAATGGAAACTGCGATCATGGAGGGGGGCGATAGGGATTAATCAAGTCTGGAAGACGAGTGGGGTTCTCCAGGGCTGGCCTGTAGCATGTATCCAAGGCTGAGGCCCAAGGATTTTTGCAGGCAACTTACATTGCTGCTATTAGTTCTTGTGACATCAAATGCACAGAAGAACAGCCATCAGGGGATGACAGTCTTTTTGGCCTAAGAAGTCTGTGAAACTCAACAACTGCGCACTTTTCAAAGTTGTTCAAATTTAGTTAAGACGTGATCTGTTCCCACTTCGTTACTCCCTTTGATTCCCTGTAATTCACCCAGACTTCCATATAAGGCCGACGAGCAGCTTCACGCTGTTGGCACAGTTACAGGACAGTGAAAAAAGGTGTGCATCACTCTCATGTGCCTCTGGTACATTAAATCCCTGCTCTGCGTGATGCCCTTTTTCCACGTTTTAATTTAGCCTCGTCTATCTGTTGTATCCAGTAATTTTATAGACGCCTGATGACACATCAGCGTGAGTTGTGCCACGGCCTATAAAAGCAGCATGTTGATTTCTCCGCATAAATTAAAAGCATATATCAAATGCCTCATTAGGCAGGACGTATCTTTATGTCTAGACTCTTTCATGTGTCCAGCCCATGCTGTCACTACTTTCTAGCGTGGCCCAGCCTTCTGACTGAGTTTGACATCCATGGTCTATACGATCAACGTCAACAGAACATGTCCTGGGGGTTAGTCTTACTCAGCCTTTATGAGCAAGAGTTTTCTGCTCCGCTTGCACGACTTTTGGAGAGGAAAATGCCGGGAAACAGAGAAGGAGAGAATGAGCATAGCTAATCCTTACAGTAATGACAGAATAATTAGCTTGCGTTAGGCTAAGTAATGGGTTGTAATTATATCATTTATTCTGTGTTGAGAGAATGTGATATAAAGCCTGCACAATGAAGGAAGAGGAACTGAGCTCAGTGGGAAGTAGGATGGAGCATGTGTAAGAGCTCAGGCTCTTTCTATTGATTGATCCAAACATCAAACGAACCACGAGAGTAATGGGGGAGTGAAGGACAGCTAAAAGCTATTTGGAGCCTTCACTGCATAAAAGACTTGACCTGTTCCACACAGCCTACATATCAAAACCATCAAACAGCAATCAATAGACCAAAGCGGTCAACTCAACAAACCGTCACCCTACTAAAACATCAAACCCCCGGCCCAAGCGTCAGATGATAGGCTACACTCAGCTTATCCATTACCATCAGATAAAGAGGAGATAAAACACAGAGCCTAATCCTTTCATGTGTCGTGACAGCCACAGCAGCCTCCGAGGCATTCCTTCAGTCTGGCTCTCAAATAGTTTTATGGCGGAAGGCAGCCATTCAGTCAGCTAGCCAGCCAGCCAGCCAGGGCTGTTCTGGTCTGTTTGTCTTATTTCACAGTTTACACGCTGTTTTATAGGTAGTTATTATGGTCGCCATGGTGATGCCATACGTTTTTATGGTCTTTTGGTCTGAGGGCAGAGAGTGTAATAAACGAAAAAACACACACACACATGAAAACAAAGACTCACAAAACACACTCCTGCTGTGGAAAGGTCTCCTGTCCCTCCCTTCCTCCCTCTCTCGCTCTTTATCAGTCGCGCCAAATGCCTATCTCCCCACTTTCTGCTTCATGTGAAACATGGATAGGCTAACGCAGATTTGTCCTCTCTCATTCCACATCTGGAGCTGATCAGAGGGCCTCCTGGAAGTTGAGGCCTCTGGGCCTATTAATAACCATACCGCTGAACTCAGGGTCAGACAGCAGTCAGCGGATGAGCCTGTGTCTACTAAACACACAGCCCCTTCCCCCCCTCCCGCAACAGGACGAGTTTCACTTTTAAAAATGAGACGGTCGAGTACCAAGCTCAGCAACGTACAACCAATTTCACGCCTTTTAATTGAGGTGCGCAGAGACTCCTCTGACTCACGCAGAAGCTCACAAATACGCATAAACAGGTAAACAAGGACTCAACTTTTACACTTCTGCCTTCACGTTGGCTCATTTAGCTTATAAAAAAAAATTAAAATGGGCAGATCTACATATCCCAAAAAACAGAATCGGTTGATTGTGTTAGTTTTCTCTCTTGAGCCAGAGCCCCTCTTCTCTCCATGTCCAAACAAGTTCAAGTTCAAGGAGACTAGACCTGTTAAAAGCAACACAGATGGCAAAGTCATCATCTGTTAGCTCAAAAGGTTAGACCAGTCAGACAGCCCAGGTCACACTGGGCCTTCAGGGTCACACTGGCGCTGAACCTTGGCTCCAGTCAGACAGCTGCTCAGGTCAAAGGTCAGGAGGAGGTTAAAGTACTGTCTGAGGACCTCAATGAATTTAACAGATACAGGGCATTATTTGGATAGAATTTGCCAAATTACTGTCGGCCACAGCAGAAAGGGCCCAACTTAAGTTTTTAATGGGCACAACAGCAAGGCTCTGGCACACACAAGTAGTTATTTTGGCATCTAGGACAGGTTAAACTGGCATTACAAGCAAATTAAACCAAATTGATTACACCTTCACGACTGAAGAGCAGTCAGCACACACAGCTCCTCGGCAGCTGTGAAATTTTTTACCGACTTCAGCAAAGTTTTGAGAACCTCCAAAACAAAAAATGTAAACCTGTGAATCTCGCACTCCGTACTGAGAACAATTTGTTAAGCATAACCCACCCCCACCCAGCACGCACACACACACACACACAGACACACACACACATGTACCTGTGAATACAGGGTAGTTGAATCATCATAATCGGTGGTAGTTTTCTGCTGAGCCCAGCCAGCAGTCTGTGTTATTTTTAGAGGGCTGACACAGAAGCAGGACGTCCATTTACTCTGTGAGCTGGCAGTAGGACCATCGGAGCTCTGGTTGCTTCAAAACTACCAAAATGGGAATGAGCTCAACATAAACACTGCAAAAGGTGTGGACACTCACTGCAATTAAGTTAGCTTGGATTGGGAGCCATTACACTTCCATTACTTAAACATTACACTCCTTATAACACAGGGTGGTGTGCGAAAACACCACATACGGACCACTTAAAAAGTGGCAATCAATAAATTGCTTCACTTTATCTAATGTCTATGAATTGGCGAGCTTGTTATTAAAAAAAAAAACTACTGTCTCTTTGTATACCCATTACAAAATATATGTAAAAGAAGACAGACAAAGATAACTAATACATTTTTCAATCAGAAAATGAATTTCATTGCAAAGCCCCTGAATGAACTTTATACAAGATGGAAAAAAGGAGCTGTACTATAAAGTATAATGGAACAAAACTGAGGCTAAAGGTTGAAGCTTGCTCCCCTCCGGTGTGATTGATGCATTGAGCCTGAGGGATGGCGATGGATCCAGCAAACTGAAGCCATGATTGACATTGAAAATTACACAGAGTGAGCTATTAGCAGATAGCAAACCATCATAATTCAATCCCTTCACCATCAAAGTGCACCAATATCATAATTCAATACCAAGAACCATTAGCCTGCAGCAAACCAATATCATAATTCAATCTTGAGGCCATCAGCCCATGCCAATATCATAATTCAATACTTGGACCATTACGACACACCAATAGGCCTATTAGAATTCAATACCTGTGGTCAATGATCTAACAGGACACTGATACTGGAGTCATGGGTTGACATGGGATAAGGTCTGCACATGCAGCTCCTCAGACCCTATTTAGCCCAGACGCCTAGATAACAGTGAGATAAACAACACTAAAATTAGGTAGAGCAAATGGTTCACCAATTGCTTGGCTTCGCCAGATACTGATGGCCGACCAGTATTTGCAGCAGAAACAAATTTCGGGGGACTCATGCAGAGTGACACATTTAGGGAGCAAAACGAAGCAGTGTATTAGCATCAAACTCAGCAGTGCGCTGAGCCAAACTTGTCAAGTCCTCAGTGTGCGACCATCTGCAGTCGGTCTATATTATCACATGGTGGGACGTCGGGAAAATAATCCATTTTGTTTTCTGGTCCACTGCCTCTGTTTATATTTCCATGCTAACGTCTTGTTTAACTCTTCAAAATGCTGTAAATCGCATGCAGGCTCTGCTCGCTCGGTCATCAGAAATCCACACCTTAACAACCAATCAAACTGCTTCTGTAGGCTCAGATTTCCTCGGTTGTTTAAAATCATTTTTTTTTTACAAAACTTGTCATTATTCAGACTTAAACTCACACACATTTCTAGGGTTTCCACACTTACATCTCATCTTTATGTGCCGCACGTGGAGTGTAAAATGCCTCTGGAGAGTGGAAAATAAAATCCAGACTGATGCATTACTGAAAAACAAAATTACTCACATGACAGAAGATCAAATACTTTGACGAATCGTCTATGGCTGAAGATTGTTTTGTTGTTGTAAAACCAAACAGCTTTTGCTGTAAATTTCAAGAATTTTACTTTTTTTTTTTATATTTTGTCTATTTAGAAATAGTTTAGCTTTCATGCCAACGGTTGATGCACAAACATGATTGTGCTTCAAAATGCATCAGGCATTAGGTGAATTTTTTGACAGCATAAAAGCCAAAACTAATGAAAATTTGGAGAAGTTAGCTGCCAGATTTGTAAGAAGTGATGCTATTTGGTAACACTGTGTTGAATAACATTAAAAGAAAGGATCTCATTATGTGCAGGACACGTAAATCTAAAACAAATAGGGGGTGAATGGATAAAGACAGCATATAAAATCAGACCACCTTGATCAGAGTAGGATAATTGACAACATGTGGTCTTAAAGCATAACAAAAGAGTTTTGTTGCACACGAGAGTCAAAACCCACTGCCAGTGCACTGCACACCTTGGTGCGAGTGTATTCTCACTTGCCAGTCAGCTACAGACAAGAAGACATTTTCCCTCCTGGGAATTCAAGGTTTGTGTTTACTGAAAACCACGGGCTTAATATTACAAAATGAACAACGGCATGTAAGATTGCATCAGCCTCAGAGGCGTTGTTTCCTCCATACACTCATTTTTCTAAATGAAGTGGGACTCCTCCTGAAACTTAAAAGTAGGAAGAGACAGTATTCCGACGTGAGCGTAGGGCGAGGTGTCCAGTCGCTGACGCTCTCGCTCCACAGGAATACAGAGCAGCACAATAATGGATGCTTCTGTCACGAGATACGCTGAAACTCTATGATGCTGAGGGTGAAAGAGACTCCAAGTGGGTCTGTAAGCAATGCCTGCCACTTGAAAACAGGTCTCTGGAAAGTGTGCCCCCCCCCCCCCAGTATTCCTGTTACTGGTGGAAGTTTTGCTCACGCGTGTTAAAGTATATACAACATTAAACACGAAAAAATATCAGGGAAAAAGATCGAGTGTTTGGGGCCATTTCAAGTTGCGAGACACTTCATTATTGATGCATAATAAACTGCATGTATACATTTGCCATAACTATAGAGCGGGTATATTGTTCTCAAGAGCAACTTTCATATTTCTGCTGACAAAGGGACAAAGCACACTGCTGCCCTTAAAAGAATGCATGTATTATATCCTCGTAATGACCACCACAACATAAAATATTTTTATCCT
Source organism: Salarias fasciatus (assembly GCF_902148845.1). Classification (NCBI taxonomy): domain Eukaryota; kingdom Metazoa; phylum Chordata; class Actinopteri; order Blenniiformes; family Blenniidae; genus Salarias; species Salarias fasciatus. The sequence goes on from NW_021941314.1 coordinate 16,176, forward strand.
GTACTGTAGGCAACCGCTATATTTCTGAATATCTGATTCCAGCAAAAAAAAAAAAAAAAAAAAACTGGCACAAACATATTGTCTGAATTTTAGCGTGAGTGTGTAGGAGCCAAATTCAGTCAGTGGTTTATAAAATAACATCACAAATTTGATGACCCATATACTAAAAACTGACAGTATAAATTCGGAGGAGGATTTTTTTTTTTTTTTTTTGCCCAAAGCTCCACATTCTGTCAGGAAAAACGAAAACACACACGATGAAATTCATGTTATAGCGGCCAAATTTGTAGTTTTGAAAATACTGTTTTATATGCAATGTCAAGCAACAGCAATACATTTTTTATATCTTCTGCCTGCCCTCGAATTTGACCACACTACCCCCTTAATATTATCTTTCCATTTATCAATGAAACAAAAGGATTTAAATCAAAATCCAATTAAGTGTTAGGATTTTTTTTCCCTCAATTAGAAATTCTAGTGTTTAGAAAGACAGGCCCAAAGTCTTTTTTTTTTTTTTTAATGGAAAATATATTAAAAGTAATTACACAATGGTTGAGATAAATGTTTTCATGTCCATCCTCCTGGAAAAAACCTGAATTAAGAGCTGCTGAATCCATCTGTTTTGGAAGTCCTATTTTTAGACTGCTGTTAAGTGCTTTGTATCTTTTGCTCGAACATCAGAGGACACTGGTCCAAATTTCTTTAACCGTGCCAAAGAACAATTTGTGTCATTGAAGATTCAGATTCTGGCTCTCGTGTAGACACGGCACACTGTATTTACTCTGTGTATTAAATCGGATATCTAAAGTAGGCGCTCCTAAAATTAGGGGAGGGTGAAGAAACAGAGCCAGAGAGTGACGTGCACTTAATCGCTGAGGAGTTGGGGAGTACGGGCCTCTGCCGAGAATTAGCTGCTGATAAGGTATATGAAGAGCGGTTCTTCAGGTTTCTGAGAGGTGCACGTCGGCTGCTGCGTGGGGTGAAGCCACCGTCCGGTTACACTCGAAGGTTTTGGAGAGTAGGAAGCGCCGACTCAATCAAACTAGACTGAGGACAGACCAAAGACCTGACATGCACTCGTCCCTCTCTCTGACTCATGCTTAGTCGCTCACCACCCACCAACACAGTGAAACCTCAGTCCCAATGCCAGGTTTTGTCACTGGGCAGAGAAGCGGTTGGCTACAGTAAAAGCATGACGTTATGCCCCTTCCTCTATGCTCCCCCAGCCTGTGCAGCAACAGAGGGGTAAAATATCCTAGCAGTGAGTTCAGACAACCAGCTCATAAATTAACACTAAAACTCCTGCAGACAACAGCGAGCCAGTCGCTGAGAGATTTAAACCACTCAGGTTGCCACTGACCACAGCTCTGGGATCAACTTACAAAACCCTTTTCCTAAATTTACCCATTAGGGGGTGGTGAATAAGAACAGGCTCTAGATCAGTTTTCATTTAAGTCACTATTTAGCTGTCCGCTAACATAGTGAACTATTTTTCAAAATGGCTCTAGGGTGGGTTGTTCCAGGAAATGTTATGAGGTGAGATGTAGTGCTATTAAGGCCTTAATTGTGACTTGCGTTTAACAGAATGGTCTGTTCTTAATTTTCCGAGCTTGTACAGAAAATACAGAGTGTAGGTTTAGGCCCAGCTATGCACTCATATCTTATTAAGGCTCGCCTGTAATGAAGCGCAATCTCTCATCGCTCTCAAGCAGAAACGCAATGTTCCAGCAAACTGCTTGGCTGGGTCAAAAAAAAAAAAAAAAAGGAAAAAAGAAAAAACAACAGGAGAGAAGAGTGATGATCCCCTCTAAAGAAACTCAACTCTGTAATGGACGGACAGGGATTACAGACGTTAAAACCTCCTCCATCTGTAATTCACTGTCACCCTGCCATCATCTCTGAATCACTGATCCACTTTGCAAGTGTGCAAGACCTTGCTAAAAGCATCACTGTTGCACCCATTTGTGTTTGTAGTGGAGAGGGGGAGAGGAAAAAAAGAGAGGAAAAAAGCATGCAGAGAAGACAAGTTAACAGCTCGCTGTGCTGTTTCAAAGCACTCTCTGTCCTGTAACAACCACCTAGCTAGTTTCTCACACAAGGAATGGGACACGCTGATCAAATAGGATTTTAATGAACATCAGCAGTTGGAGCCTGAGGAATAGACGCTATGATGGCTTAAAGCTACTGACATCTAGGTTGGGTTGGATTTTCATCATCAAACGGAACGAAAAAAAGAGAAAGAGAGAGAAAACATTCCTTTGCGGGAGCTTCTCACACAGACAAAACAGACTGTGTACAGTGCACATTGTCCGTCCGATCACCTGGAGGAAGCAAATGAGAAAGCAATCGGCTGACAAGGCCATGTGTAGACCATGATCATATCATGCTAACCTCACATTATGCTCAAAAAGTAGATCAGAAAAAGAGTTCTTCTCTGAAGGCTTTCCTCTAGGAGCCTCTCAGTGGGAGGGAGAGTAAATAAGATGTCATCAATAATAGACAGTGAATGTTCTGAGCAATTCTCTACGCGCGCACGTGTACACATACAGACGTACGCACACACACACACAGACACACACACACACACACACACATACACAGACCACACACACACATACACACCAGCTCCGACTGATTCCTATCCTGCAGACAGGCCTGCCAACCGCCAGCCTTTTTGCACACGCTCAGATTCACTGTCCTGACTAATCGCTTGTGATAGGGGCCTTTGCCATAATTACCCAGGGCCTTATCACAAACTTATGCGATGCATTTTTCATGTCCTGGCTGCTGGCGGTGCCTTCACTGTCCGCGCTGGCAGTCAATATGAAAAAAGACTGATCTCAGACAAATTCTCTCTCTCTCTCTCACACACACACACCACACACACACACCAGTTCAAACAGGGCAAGATAGGTGAAAGCTGGGTGAAGGGCCAGAGAAGAGAGAGGAAAAAAATATAAAAGGAAGGGAGGGGGGAGGAGAGGGGGGAGACAGGAAGGGGTGGGAGATAGATAGTGAGGAAAGACAAGAGAAAGCAGTCTGATTTTTTTTTTTTTTTTTTTTTTACATAATGCATGAACAAGGGGGCACACGTAGGAGGACCAAACAGGATCAAATAAATAGGAGAAGTGAAGCCTTGATGATGTGGCGTAAGTGCAACACAAAGCCCGCTGGGAAGACTTGTTCACTGTCCTTTTGTCTACCCAGTCATAGGGGCATCATGACCTAAATAAAAGTTTAAATCCCAAGCCCGTGCAATTCACACAATAATGTATGAACAATTGGACTAGTCTACATAATGCAATCTTATGTTAATGACGACGGCAACCGGGGCTCGCTAATATTCATAAATTGTGATTTGAAATTCAGCAATGCATGTGAAATGCCACGGGAACACACAACAGTGCCATTGTCTGCGTGTCTTGTGATAGGTCAAACACGCTCTAATATACACAGGCTATATTCACACACAGTGAACAGGCCCAATATTTCCTCCTCATCCCCGCTCTCCTGTCCGTGGATATCCTCCGTGCACGCCGTGCACGCAGGCTGGGGCAGATCAGGAGTTCATCACCATCACAAGGTCATGATCTATCACATCTTTTTCTTTTATTTTTCTATTTATTTTTTTTAATTGCACCGTCCCGTCACTTTACTTCACAAACGTGGCAACGTCTGAAAAACACACACACACGCACTCACTCACACGCACATCTCCCTGAGCGTTTGTGTGATTACCATGAGGAGCAGGCGAAAAATAGCGAGCCGAGTTCATCAAGCGGAATCACGACTTCAATATAAACTACTCCAAAACCGTTAGCCGATAAGGCTGCTAATGTTTCCCTTCAAGCGCAAGTGTTTGCGAAAAGCGCATAAAAGAGGAGAAAAAGCGGCTTGTTGGTGTCTGTGCTGCCCGTCTCCACGGCTGGTGTCACCACAGCGCCACCGTATAATGAGTCGCACTTATTTTTTCCCCCAAATTATCCAACCTTACAGCGGCTAAAGCGTCGGGCTAACTACGGCTACTCGCTCCGGTAAAAGTTGAAGAACACGCAATAAAGACAGCCAACCGAGCGCTTTCCGGCGGAGCCCGGCCGTTTAGCCTCATATTTCGGCGCATCCCCGCGGCGTCGCCCCGGCTTTGCCCAGTTGCAGTGTCCGATCGATGTTGAATTGAACAAAGAGGATCAATTTCTGATCAGCGAGAGAGCCACTTTCATCAATGTGAGGAAGAGGTCTTGAATTCTCTTCCGAAACACCTCCGAGGCGGCCGCCCGACAAACCCCGAACCCGGCCCGGCGGAGGAGACGAGGCGGCCGCGGCGGAGGCGCCGCAGACGGTAGGAGCGGAGGTGGAACTGACCTGTAGTTGTTGTAAGTCAAAGCGCTTCCAATATTGAAACATCGATCCTGCATTGGCCGCCATCTTGAGACATATTGAGACAGGAATGAGATGCTGATAGAGAGCGCGGGGGTTGGAGTTCAGTGGAGAGGAGCGGGCGGCTGGAAGACCCGGACCGGAGCCAGGCCGCGGCGCGCGCCCGACAGCAGCGGCCGCGCGGACCGGGATCGCCGCGCGCTGCTGTCACCTTAATAACGCCATTATAATTGCTTAAATAGCGTTTTGTCAACACTCGGATATTACAGGTAAACAACCGAACTGGCGTTAAATCACTCTGAATTTTAAAATGCATGAAGAAGAGGGTTCAGTCTGACCCCATCCCCCTCCTCCTCCTCTTCTTCCTCCTCATGTTTCTGTTATTTTTTAATTTGTTTCATGAAGACCAAAGATCATGCAAAAAATAATGTCATGAGGCTACTTGGAAGCCAAAAGACTAACAAAAAAAAAAAAAAAAATGATAGTGGGCTCTTTAAAACTCAGAGTCTCCTCTGAGCTCTCTGATGGAGAAAAATACATCCATTACTATTAGTATTGTTTTTCACAAATGCCATTAATCTCAAGCAATATTCTGTTCATCAAGTTATGATCCAACAATATAAAATGTGATGGTGGAGCAGTGGTTAGTGCTCCCACCTCACAGCAGGTATATCATGGGTTCAAACACTTGTCTGGAGTTTGCATGTTCTCCCTGTGTGTGTGTGTGTGTGTGTGGTTATCATGACCTTCCCTTGCCCACAGTGAACTGATCCTGTTATCCCACGCATGATTAAACAGTAGAGAACGTGGATGTGAGTAATATTCTGTGATTCAACATATGATCCAACAGTTAAAAAATGCGAATATATCATGTGTTAAAAATTGTCAATTAAAAAGTGGAATAACTCCCAACAAGTTAAAAAAAAACCTGCACGTCCTCCTTATTTTTTTTTTAGTTCTTTTTAGTTTTTTCCTGCATTTCATTTTTTTTATTGATTAAGAAATGAGAGCTTTATTAATATATGAGCTGAATTATTCTACTCATGCCCTGAAGTTCAACTTTAAGCTATGAATTTAACACCAAATTTCCCTATTTATAATGATTTAACCAGGGAGTTTACATATTTTTTGTGATTTCTGGTGCACAAATAAACCTTGGGCCTTTGAGAGCCGGTAAAAGATGGAGTGGATCCAAACTGGCTCCAGGTGTCTTCAGCCTTTATTTTTCTTTAATTACACTGAACTGTTGCATAACCACTGTTTCCTCTGAGCACATCATGTGGCCATCACTATTTAAAGCTCTAATGTATGCTGCTTTTTTTTTTTTTTTAATTTTTTGCAACGTGAGAAAAACTGGTTTGTTTCCTGGATGCAGTCGTCATTCTACTCTAGTTGTGGGTAGTTCATCTGAATAAGGCAAACAGTATGTTTGAATTCACTTTCTGTTCATAAAGTCACAACCAGTTTTTAGTTTTGAGGCATTGTTTAGGTATTCTTTCGCAGCACCGCCACAGCGAGCAGCCCAGTGGTCAGAGTGTCAATGTGCATACATCTCCTTTGTTGAAGTGACCTTGAGCAATGCGCTGAACCCTGGCTGTTCCTGAGGCGTCACTCCTGCTGACCATGTCCTCTGACCCTCTCAGTGTGTGGACGTGCCTCAGAGGGATATGCAAAGAATTTCTAATTACACTGTATGTACCGTGTGCCCTGAATTCCTGCTTCAAACTGCACAGCTTCAATCACCTTAAAACGCATCGCCCGCCACAGATTCCGCCTCAGATTGCTCGACACACCAAACCAGAGCCAAGCTGCTCAGGTTTATCAGGTTGACAAATCTGCCATACACATTGTTTTCATTTTAGCACTATGTGGCTTCCCACATGTGACTTGTTGAGTGTTCTGAGAAGCCAGGCTGTGGAAAACTCCACGCCTGCATTGACGTGTTCTTCTTCTTTTTTTTTTTTAATGTCTCGAACATTCAGACTTTTTAGATGAAATGGTTTACCGCTCATTATTCCTTTCAATCGTTATAATTTCTTCACAACCATTCCACTTTAATAGTAGTCACCAAAAATAGGCCGAAGGAGAATTTGCCATAAATAATAACACCTCTAAAAGTACATTTGTGTGGGCACAAAAGTGGGAACTTTTGTGCTTGGAATTAGCTGAACTCTCTGGCCATTATTTGATTTGAACCTGTCTTTGTCTCATACATCATATCATGTTACATAGTATAAGTAAAGTATCCTGAGATGTTGGCCACGTTTGGTTAAACAGTATGTTGCATGTGAATGGATGAAGGCGGTGTATAATCCTCTCATTCCTTTCTCTTTGTTCACCAGTGTTCCTTGACCTGGCCTCCCTGACTTGTGATGCTACCTATCATTAAGCCAAACCTGAAATACAGGTCTGACATAATCTGCATAAGCTCAATAGCCCTGCAATGTGTCCATTATGCTGCATGTGTGCAGTTATCTCTGCCCATCGCACAAAGGAAAGCCTGTCAAAAGAACTTGATACTTTTTATTCCAGCATGACTTGTGAAACAGAAACGACGTTCAACAATATTTGCTCTAAACAAAAGCAGTGTAAATGATTTTATGATATGCATTTGTACAAAGTCCCCAAAGGGACATGCAAAAAAAAAAAGTGTGATGCCTTATGTTGAACTTTGAATGGAATTAGAATTTAAGCTCTACTGATAATTATTGACAGTACAGCTTAGAGATGAAGTAAATGAATAACTTCGGTCTTGTAAAGGTTTGAGAGCACTGTGACAACAGGAATGATTTCTTTGCATTTATTCTCTAAGTTTATGAACTTTACTGGAAAAGTCAACACCTTCGCTTCATGTTTTCATAATACTGAGAAAGAAAGAAGTTTACAAGTTTCCCACTTTGTTAAAATGTAGCAGTTGCAAGATCATTTTTACCCATCAATGTATCCTGTGGAGGTTTGAGAGATACATTTACTTCCTTTAGTCAAAATATTAATCAGTTCATCAAAACCCATTTTTCTGAGAACTGATTATGTCAAGTATGATTTAGTGCAAAATCACAAGTGTAACAGTTACAAAAGTTACAGACTATGAGATATTCTGTTGCGACAAATATTCTCACATAATCTCCGGAACATCCAAACGTTGGTTGTTAAACCAAAGATTTCACATCTCCAGCGTGAGAGATGGGGGATGTGGGAGGGCCGTGAGAGGGGGCTCATCCTCCCACACCTTGAAAACCTGTCAGTCCCAATCTTTTGTGTTTTGCAACTCTGGACCGCCAGATTTGCATTAATCTTTGTCATGAGTTGTTTATGCACTGCGCCCTGGTTTGATACCCTATCTATCTCATGCAACTGTTTGTTGACTTGTCTTAGTGACAGTCACACCCTGCAAATGTTCACATGAGGAGTTGGTTTTCTATTTTATAATGAATGTCAGTCTAGTGTACAGACATTGCCTGTGCTGAAATGTGCACTGACCACACTTTCCAGTTCCACCTACTGATGTTTTCAAGATTTCACGATTTAAACACACACACCAGTTAAGACACACATTCTCCTGAAACAATAAGCTCAGCAGGCTTGGTGACTGAACCTCCAGTTAATACAACACACAACAACCACATCTAAAAAAAATCGCTCCACCATTTCCCTCTTGTCTTCTTCAGAATTCACTGGACCTGCAGAGTGTTTTTGTACAGAATGTAACTGGGTCATGCAGTAAACACATGTGGAGGCAACTGAAATTTCAATTTTTCCTTATGGATTTATTTTGTGTATTTTATTTGTCATCCATTTGTGAAGACTGATAATGCTGTTGCTGAGATCAGGCCCCCGTCAGGCATGAAGAAAACTTACATGTGATGTCGTGCTGTAAATTTACAAGTAGCCAAAGATCCTTTTGATCATCTATGCAAGAGTAAACCCTAGAAATAAAGTGCCGCAAAAAAAAAAAAAACAAGCCCATAAATAATCTTATAATGAACAATTGCACATGAAATGAACTTGTATCTCATCTCAGACACATAAAAACACCTTTTCTTTAGGGAAACAATCAAACCTGCTTTTCCATTGCTAACAGTGCACTCTAAGATCTTAACTTTCATTCTAATTCTGCTTCACAGAATCTCCATTTGAGTTGTTGCTTGTTCTCATGCAAAACCATATCCTTTTCAGCAATAATTTGATCTGATGAATGTGGAAAAAAAAAAATCCCAAAGTGTGCACTAAAGGTCTTACAAGGCATGTACAGCCAGATAATTTGTACTGCCAGACTCTCCTCTCATCCCCTCTGCATTTTAACACGCAGCATCTCCACGAGGATTTGACTGAGGCTTCACTAGACTCTGGATTACTTTGAAGCAGCAGGGGGCACACAGTGTAAGTCGGAACAAGTAACAGTCCAAGTTATCAATCTGCCTACAAATTATCATGTTCCAGCTACAGAGGTTCATGCATGTTTGCAATGAATGAGTTGAGAGCGGTTTTTCTTTTCCTAACTTGCCTTTTTTTACACACTGTGGTAAAATTAGAGAGGAGGAATCAAACAGCATAAATTGTTCATGACAAGAGCAGCAGAAGAAAACATGTTGGGGCCCAGAAATGCAGCCTCTAAAAAGCAAAGCCTCATCAGTTCTCTTACATTTAGTTAAAGTTTAAATATAGAAAAACAAACGCACATTCTTTGTGTCATTGCCATTATGCTGCTGGATCTTATACTGCGACAGAGCTGCGGGGTATGAAATAAAACAGCCTTTCTGTCCTTTAGCTTTCCCACTTTTCTCTGTTTGTGTCCCTTTTTCCTCCTGCTCATTGACTCTGCCTGTAAGGTGCTTTTAGCGGGCCTTGTGTGGCCGGGTTAGAGATGGATGTGTGGCCCTTGGGAGCCGCAGGCAGAGTGCAACACTGATCATGTCAGACAGGCTGGGGAGGCTGCATAAGATCATCATCACCCAGCAGTGGAGTGAATCGCCGCAGTGGCACTTTCACACAACCTCTGACCTCCGGGATAACCTCAGAGGTCATGATCAAGGTCAGGGGTCAGACTGGGCCTCAGTGATCAGGCCCATCACAAGCCCCGCCTTACCCTTCCTCATGTGTGGGTGTGCTTTCTTTTTTAAGTTTCAAACTCTCTTCCCCCTTAATTTCTCTCTCTCTCTCTTTCCTTCGTCTTCTATCTGTTTCTTTATCGCTCACACTCTCTTTCACCAGCCGGGACCAATTGAGACATCCCATCCCCTGGGATCGCAGAAAGGAAAGCAAGAGAAAATCAATAGGAAAGATGAGTGAAGACCTGGAGGTCCCATCAAAAACTGAATGCTCTGCTCTGTACTGGTATGATTCACAAAGCCACAAAATACACACACACCACACACGCACGCACACACACACACACACACACACACACTGGTGTTACAGGAAGGCAGCAGTAAACATATCTCTGTAAAACGTGCCGGAACTATTGGAAAATCTGCAAAAATGGTTTCCAAGGTCAACATGAAATATATCTTGTTGTACTGTGTTCGCATGATGTTAGTTTCAGCTGTGATGCTCATACCGAGGAGGGAGCAACACTGATGCCTCCACGGAGAATCAAGGCCTGCAACAGCAAGCGACCGTACGCGGTGGCACATTAGCATGTCACCCACATGGAGATGAGAGAATTAATGACATGAGCACAGCACTGAAAATGATCTCTGGAAAAAAAATCTCACAAGAAATAAAAAGGACATAACCAGGTGAATAATATTTCATATATGGACAAATAAGTCATTGTTTGATTTAAAAAGAACACTTGAAGTTTGTACGGATATTACATTGCTTTAATTGAAATCAGTTACAAATGAAGGTATAATTTAACTCTGTCAAGAAGTATATCTTTCATTGTTGTTGGTTACCTTGCTAGTTGGATCATTACCAGGATAACTTAAGCTACAAGGATGGATTCCGATTGGCAGGTTAATACATAATGAGTCAAGGAGAAGCATTTTAATTTCTGGATCATGTTCTTGCCTTGAGGAGGTATGCAGTCTCCGTGTCTTTTATTCCTCCTATAAAATCATAGAGTATTATTATATTAGATATAAAGAAACTGCTGTTTTTATTAAGAAAAAACACTCAAAGTTCTTCTTACTTTTTCAATGTAATTAGTCACATTGTCAAAAGGTATTGGTATAGATTTGCTCAAATTAAATATGTAGGTTCAATAGAATAACATACATGGTGAACAATGTGAATATGAGGCAGGAAATTATCTAGGCAAAAGGCAAATCAAAAGGCTTTAACAATTGAGGTTGTGAGCAAACAATCTTGACTTATGAGTTTAAAATAGTACATTGTGCATATGATACTCAAGCATGAGAATCAATTTCTGCTTGAATAAAAACCTCAACATCCAGAAAAAATACAGTAATGTATCTGCGATTTAAAAAGTACGAAGGTTTGAATACTACAAGTCAAATCACAGCCAAGGCTGGTACATGGTCTGCATGTTTTTCTTGGTCAAAAGTCATACTGATTGAGAAACAAAGCTTTATATCTTATCCTGATGTCCTGAGAATGTGTTCATAATGTTGATGCTCAGCTTGTCTACATAACTTATGAGCTTGCCGTTTCTTCAACACCAGATAACCCCAGGCAGGACATTAAATGATCAGCCCAAAATAGAACTGTTCAGATGAAAGGGAGGATAAATAATGCAACAAGAATACAAAACCTCTTATGGGTAGAACCAGTCACACACACGACATGCACACGAGACATGCTTTTTTCCCCTCTTGCTTCACGGTGAAGAAAAGTGAATGGATGTAACAGGAAGGAGGAGGACCCAGTGGGGACACACATGCTTCTTGCTTCACCTCCTCCCACTCCTCCTTGTCTGCCTATTTTTTTTTTCCGCTCGGAGTCAGACTTCATGACATACTCCGTGTCCGTGGGGAGGAATAATGTTGTCCCAGCCGCGGCGTGTTTTTCCTGCCCACCAGAGCTCAGACACAACACGCAGCTCAGGACTTCCAACTCATCACTTTTTCATGAGTTCTGATCAGGATGCATCCAGAGCCGCACAGCGGCCCGGACAGCCAATCCTTTAACACGCAAAGTCATGTGTCCCTGTCTTCAAGACTGTGTGTGTGTGTGTGTGTGTTTTTTTAATTGTTTTTTGTTTTTCTTCCAGTATTTGTGTAGGTTAGATCACCCTGCTAAACATGTGAGTCATTTATTAGCATTTCCGGTTGCAGGGTGTTGCGGTGCTGGGTCATATCTTATAAATAATACATCGGAGACAAACCTTTTCAAAGCCTCGCTGCTGCATGCCTAATTTCTAGCTGGATATGTTTATTCATTTTCAAATTAAACATGCATGTTTCTAAAGGGGAATAAAATAAGCAGCGACTACAGCAAAGGGATGCTGCTTGTAGAAGCTTTTGAGCTTGTGCAGGGAGACATCTAGTGGTGAAAAGTAGGTACAGCAGTTATATCAGGACACGCGCATGACTATTCACGAGCTTTCATCAGTCAAAAGAAAACACGTTTTATCTATTAATTTCTTTTTATTGAATCGATCAGCTATTGTTTTATATTTTGGTGTAGCTGTGGGCATGTATAACAGGAGGAGTGCACCGTGTGGGTATAAATGTGAAACTATAATATTTCTAAACTACTAACCCACTAATTAAATAAGCTTAACTTATCCCTACTCTTCTCAAACATGTCGAATAAGATAATTGTGTTACATGTGTGTATTATATGTATAGGAATGTATACTTATTTTTCATGAAATCTGTTTTTCATACAGTATACATTTAAGTATGTATACAGAGAGGTTGGGTTTATGTTGATGTGCGTGAGATGTGAAACTATAGTATATGTGTGTGCATATATCTGTAATAGGTATAGATAAACTCAAATTGATATAGATTTTTATCCTTTCGTATGTATTTGTATTAGTAATTTGTATGTTTTTCATGTGTCGAATTAATTCATAACTAAAAACACAACCACCTTGTTTGTCTATAAATTCCCCATATAAGAGGAATGACTTTCACTGATTAAACAGCTGAGTTAAACATTGAAATAGGTGTGTTTTCTCATCTTTACTTTTATAAACCACCCCCAACCCAAAGCACATTGACTTGGAGAATGTTGGATACTTTTATCACATAATACAGAAAACACTAAGTGACAACAGGGCAACTGCTGTCACAGAAATCTAATTAGACATTCAGCCAAATGGAAAACAATGTGAAACGTGGTTTTGTTTATTTTCACTCTCATTTGAATGGATTATTTAAGATCAATATACCTTGACAAAATGAATCAAGGTTTATTGTTGTAATTGAGTTGTAATCACTGCGCTGACATGTTGAATCTCCTCCTGCAAACATTTCTCCATCTCACAGTGCAAAACGTTTTTTGTATTTGTTCTTTATTTGTCCATAGAAACTGAAATCAGAGTAGTGTGTGAGAAGAAAGAGTCAAATTAGAATAGAACAGAAATTTCATGAATTCCAGAAGGAAATTCTTTAAAACATAAACCAATTAAGGACACTGCCATACATAATGAGGAAGAAACAGTTAATCATAACACGAATATTGTTTATTGTTTATTTCAAAGGCAAGCCAATATTTTACCTGAAAAAAAAAAACTCAAGTTGTCAAATCACTACTTGACACTGCAGCTCTCTGTTGGAAACCCAGGCCTCCATCTCTCCATCAGCAACAAACAACCTCACAAGCCAAATGGAAAAATATAGCTGGTCCTCTGTAGAAACTGCTTCTACCTTTTTTTTTTTCCATCAGTGGGGCACCAAGCCTTGGATGAAGTTGTTTACTCAACCTAAAAGTACCTGGGAGGCCCTCCAACAGTCAACACGCCTCACAAAAACCCCATTCAGTGCTGACTGAAACCGTCGCCAGCCAATGATATGGGCATAGCATACAGGATGTTGTTTTTTTATGATGTGATTACATGGGAGATGACTTGTTACACCGGTTTTTGCTCTAATTCCAGGTTATGTTGATCACACGTGAAACTGCATTTCCCTGATCGGAGTTCACACGAGGGACAACTCTGAGCTGCTGTGGACACGCTGCTTTTAAATTTGTGGCTTCGGAGCCATTCTGTAAAAAAGTATTGGGGGTCAGGCAGGGCACGGGGAGGGCATCTTCTGGAGCTGGAGCTGGACCTGGAGCTGGAGCTGGCTCGGTGCGGCCGCGCGCTGCAGGAGCGCACCTGACAGAACAAACATGCGTTCAGACTTGTTCTACAAGGAAAAACGGGCTCTCAGACGGATCTTCTCTCTGTGTGTGGCTGCGGCCGGTTTCACTCTGGTTCCAGGGGTGTGTCTATTCTTCCTTTCGGACTCCCTCCCCGGTGAACGTTCCGTTCCTTCTTTGGAGGACAGAGTCAGGGAGACGCTGCTCCTGGTATGGGTGCATCCCTTCGGCGTGCGCATGCCGATGCCCGACTGCCGGGAGCGATTTGAGATCAGCGGGTGCGAGATCACCGACGACCAGAACAGGTACGGCCAGGCTGACGCCGTGCTCATCCATCACCGGGAGATCTCCTCCGGCGCCGCTCCGCTGCCTCCGGAGCCGCGGCCACCTGCGCAGAATTGGATCTGGTTGAACCTGGAGTCTCCCTCGCACTCCTCCAGACTGTGGGAATATGAGGGCATTTACAACCTGACGCTCAGCTACCGTCAAGACCGATGTCTGCCTGCCGTACGGCTTCCTGATCCCACGCGCGCTCTTGCACGAAGTTCCCCGGAGCCGCTCTGCGTATCCGCTCGGAGGAGGAACCTCCCCCTCGGATCTGCCGCGCCCCCGCCTCGTGGCATGGGTCGTCAGTAACTGGTCGGGCGCGCGCGTCGCCTTCTACAAACTCCTTGCGCAACACGTCCAGGTCGACGTGTTCGGGAGGGCGGGCGAGCCGATCCCTCCGGGCGGCCGTCGCGTGGTGCACCTGATCAGACGGTACCGCTTCTACCTGGCGCTCGAGAACTCTCAGCACACCGACTACATCACAGAGAAGCTTTGGAACGCGGTGCGCGGGGCGCCATCCCGGTGGTCCTGGGTCCGTCCAGGAAGAACTACGAGCGCTTCCTGCCCCCCGAGGCCTTCATCCACGTTGATGACTTCCCCACAGTGCAGGAGCTGGCCCAGTACCTGCTGAAGGTGAAGGACAGTCCATCTCTGATCCAGATGCACCTCAGCTGGAGGAGAGACTACAGTGTGTACATACCGTCCATGTGGGACGAACACTTCTGCACAGCCTGCAGGGCTGCTCAAAAGAACCACGGCAGGATTAATGTGGTCAACAACCTGTCAAAATGGTTTTATTCGTGACAATCACCTCCAGCAGAGGCACACCTGCTGCTGGCCGGTTACAAAGAACAATAATCACAGAAGAAAACATTTTTAATAATGTTTGCAGCTCATTTATCTAATTTGTTTCCTGAACTGAAATAGTGACTGATGTAGTCTGAATTAGCTGGTCTGTCCTAAATAGGGGAGACCGGGGCTAGTTGTCACACGGGTAAGTTGTCACACTGCAATTATCTTCTCCACCAGAGGGCGCAACTAAAAAGTGGAATACTAGTTTTCTTCCTTTGCATGGTCAGGTCACATGGACTGAGTGAGAAGAGGACAACACATTGTAAGTTGAGATGAGCACCAATTAACCATTTTCCACCACCCAAAGTAAAAATATTAACTCTATATTTTTTTAAATAAACTTCGTTCAGATAAAAATCCTAGCAGTTATACATGTGGACTTTTTAAAGTAGATATTAAGGCATCCAGTCATACCTCAGTCATTGCTCTGATTTAACCTGACTTTAAGCTAGAGCTAGCATTAGCAAACATGGCCGTTTGGGGCAACTTGTCACAGTCATTTGGGGGCAAGTTGTCACATGTGACAACTTGCCCCAGAGTAATAACTTTCAAAAATAATTTAAATCAACACATCCTAATGAAAATTTATTTTATTTTACAGAAAAAGACTGTTTTACAGAGCGGAGAAAGTGAGAAGATGGTCAGGAGTTATAAAAGAAAAACAGAGCATGGCAGTGCAGCACCTGACGTGATGCTGAGGGCAGTCAGGCAGGTGACCCTAGGTCACAAGTCCATCAGGAGTACGGCGAAGGACTTTAATGTCAACTACCGTACTTTGGCGCGGTACTGTAAAACATTCACACCAGCTGAAATTCAGGGTCAGACAGCTATCCCAACTACAGTGGTTGGGTACAAATCACCACGGCAGGTTTTCAGCACAGAGATGGAACTGCAGCTTGAGAACTATGTCAAGAGATCCTCTGACATATATTTTGGTTTGTCGCCATCAGAGGTGAGAAAGCTGGCATATGAATTTGCAGTGGCAAAGGGCCTGAAATTTCCAGAGGCTTGGTCAGACAAAAGAAAAAGCCAGCGCCGAATGGTTTACAGGCTTCCTAAAGCGGCACCCCTCACTTTCTCTTAGAAAACCAGAGGCAACTAGCCTTGCCAGGGCTAGTGCCTTTAACAAGGAGAATGTGAAGTCTTTTTTTGACAATCTGGAGAAAGTGTTAACCAGACATTCCCTGGGACCAGGAGATATCTGGAACATGGATGAAACTGGAGTGACAACGGTACAGAAACCAGACCGATTGGTAGCCAGGCGTGGCTTCAAGCAGGTGGGGTCACTGACATCTGGGGAAAGGGTACCCTGGTGACCCTTGCCTGCGCAGTCTCAGCCACAGGGAACAGCATCCCCCCCTATTTCATATTTCCTCGGGTGCACTTTCGTGATCATTTCATCAACAATGGGCCACCAGGCTGCAAAGGAGGAGCAAATCCCACAGGGTGGATGAAAGAACCACACTTTGTTGATTTCCTCAAGCATTTGTGGAACATGCCAAGTGCTCAAAGGAGAAGCCCTGCTTACTCCTTCTGGATAACCACTGCTCACATCTATCTATTGATGGGCTGAATTTGCCAAAGAAATGGCATCATCATGTTGTCCTTCCCACCCCACTGCTCACACAGGCTGCAGCCTTTAGACAGAAGTGTTTACGGGCCATTTAAAAAGCATGTAAACTCTGTCTCTGATTCCTGGATGAGGAACAACCCAGGGAAAACACTCAGCATCTATGACATCCCTGGGATTGTAGCAACTGCTTATCCCCTGGCTGCAACCCCACTTAATATTCAGGCCGGCTTTCGGGCAACAGGGATTCAGCCTTACAACAGGGATGTGTTCTTGGAGACAGAATTGCGCCATCTTACGTCTCAGATCGCCCCTACCAGGACCCAGCTCTACCAAGCCCAAGCACGAACCCAGCCATTCCAGGCTCCGAAACGGAACCATCTTCTCCAGGCCCCAGCACTGACCCATCAAGCACCAACCCAGCCATTCCTGGACCCAGCACTGGCCCAGCTATTCCAGACCCAGGCACCAATCAAGAAGCTATTCCAGGCCCTAGTGACCCAACCTCCTCCACCAACACATTTACTCCAGAGGATATAAGGCCTTACCCAAAAGCTGGTCCAGAAAAAAAGTTACCCAGCAGAAAAAGAAGAGTATTCTCACTGACACACCTGTGAAGGAGGCACTTGAAGCTGAAAGGCAGGCACAAGGGAAGAAAAGACTGTTCAAAAAGAAAGGCAAGGCCACCAAACATAAAATGCCAAAGAAGCAAAGCACAGGGAAGAAACAGAGGGCAGATACAAAAAGAAAAACTCCAGATGACTCCTCATCGGAAGAAGAGAGTCCCTGTGCCTGGTCTGCATAGAGTCATTTGGAAACAGCCGCCCAGGAGAAACATGGGTGCAGTGCATGATATGCAAAGGATGGGCACATGGAATGCACCCTGGCAATTCAGTCTACATATGCCAAAACTGCAACTCAGATGAGGAGTCTGACTAGTGAGCTCAGGTTTTGTTTGAGGTTTTGTTTTGTCCCAGGACCAGTTTAAATGACAGTTTCATAATGCATGTTTCATATTTCGTTTTATTTCATGGTATTTCATAAGATGCATGGCAGGCAATTCAATCTACATAAGCTATGCCAAAACTGCAACTCAGAAGAGGAGTCTGACTAGTGAGATTTTCTTTTGTTCCAGGACCAGTTTAAGTGTCAGTTTCGTAATGCATGTTGCATAAAAATAATGTTATTTCATGAGCAATAAAAGTGAATTATTGTCATTTATTCACTTTGAATAAAAAAATAACAATAATTTTGTCCTTATTTTATTGGTTGCAAAATCCAGTGTGACATCTTACCCCACATGGTGTGACAACTTACCCGTTGGTGGGGCAGCTTGTCACATGGTGACAATCTCCATTAGACTGCTTATAACTCTGCACTGACACAAGATATGAACATGGCATGAATACAAAATATATACCTGAGACTTTGGTCTTTCATCTGGTACATATTTTTTTTTATATGATGTTTTGATTCCAAGATATATATGAGTGAAAAAGTGTGACAACTAGCCCGGTCTCCCCTACCACCTTCATTTCATATCACATCATAAACAATAAAACAGAATTCTTCAAATTAACAAAAAAGCCACTAATCACAGAATTGAGTCAACATTTTGTTTTATTTAAGATAATGTAATATACTTGTGATGTTTTTGTTGTTGTGATGTTTTTGCTCTGCAACTTTTTTTTTTCTCATATCTCTTACTCGCACCTGTCAGTAATTTCCTATGGATCTGCTTTTGAAAACCTTTATTTTATTATTAAATCCAGGAGTCCACCAAAATGTGTGGCCTGAGTTTAAAGTAAATGATTTCTTTATGTGTGAAAGGTGCAGGGTGGGCTGGGCAGGATGGGAGGCTTGTCCCTTGCACTTTGACCTCTATGGGCATGGATGTTATTGTCATTACCACAGCTCCATGACCTGTCATGCAATACTTTGGAAATTCTCTTCTTAAAACTCCTTCTCATGTGCATCCCCTGTAAGTTCTCCAGGTCAGAGAACATGGTAGGAAATAACTCCGCTGAGATCACCTGACATGAACATGAAGAAGTGACATGCGCAAAGCTTTTGATTTCTCATCATCAAAAGGAAAAACCAGTACAGGTAACATACAAGGTCCAAATGAAGCCCTATTGCACAGTAAGAACCAGAGAGGAAGCAGATCCATTTTTACAGATTTTTCTTTTTTTTTGCAGTTGAGCCGTGATAAAAAAATCCTCTGATTTCAGTGCATGTTCATCAGCTACGCGTTTGAGTTAAATGAGACAAACAGTGAAAATCTTTCAACGGGCATCACTTTACCACCTGCCAGCATCCTCTGCAGCTATAGTGGAGGAATTTCGTTTCTCTCCTTCATTACAGCAATCACCTCTGAGGTGAAAAGCATTTTACCATGTCATGAATACTGAAGGAGCCAAAGGGGTGACATTTTCCCTTCACTAACCCACAATATGAAGGTTGAAGCAAATGGAAACAAAGATGTTATTAACTTTCACTCTGTTTCTTTTTCCTGACAAAACCTAGAATTTTTTTTCTCCTGTATTTGGGATTGCCTTTGGAATCAGGCGCTCATAACCCAGGACTTGAATGGGCCCACAGTTTCTTAATGGTTTATTAAGGCTCCATGGTGAAGTGCAAGAGTTTGATGAGAAATAACCAGCATTAAAGGTCTAGTTTGGTAATTGAGGCTAATATTACTGTTAGAAGCGCAGTATTGGCAATTCCGCTCTCAGCTAATTTTTACAATGATTGTACTGGTCTCGGTGAATCTCACTTTGGTTTGGTTTATTAATGTTAAGATTCAGTCATGGGTCAGATTTCGGTACATGTGTTGGATAGTAACAGGAAAGCTGCCTTAGGATGCTGAAGTTTGTTGCTGGAGTTGAAAATGAGTTTGTTTTCTAAAGAAACTGCTTAATAATGGGTGACAAAAGGTGGCTTGAAAATGTATTCTTACCCCTTGAACAGTTCCACAATTTGTCATATCACAAGCACAAATATAAATGTATATTTATGGGATTTTATGTGACAGATAACACAATATGCCACACAGTTATAAAAACGGAAGGAAAATATGTAGGAGTTTCCTTTTTTTGATTACCAAAAAAAAAATCTGAAAGGTGTGGCATGCAAATGTCACTTTACTCTGATACCAAAACTAAAATCCAATGACACCATGTGCCTTTAGAAGTCACCTAATTAGTAAAAAAAAAAAAAAAATACTGGGAGGAGACCCTGGGGAAGACCAGGACACGCTGGAGAGACTATGTCTCTCGGCTGGCCTGGGAACGCCTTGGGATCCTCCCAGAGGAGCTGGAGGAAGTGTCTGGGACAGGGAAGTCTGGGCATCCCTGCTGAGACTGCTGCCCCCGCGACCCGGCCCGGATAAGCGGTAGAAAATGGATGGATGGATGGATGGAAAAATAAAAATAAAAAACTCTAGAAAGAATTGACTCAGAGGTTATCGATGCTTTTGTAGACCTTTCAGTTCTGTAACTTTTTTTTTTAAAACTTTGTACTCTTTATCTTCTACTTCACAATTAAAGCCAATACTGCTGTATCAGCAGCATGAATAGGGCAGTGTGTAGCCATGTATCGAGGTTGTACTTGTTGCAAAGTAGTTTACCGCCATGGGGTCGTCGATGGATCGGTCAAGAAACCAATTGAAACTCATTCTTAGTATTTAGAATAGAATAGAACAGAATGTCTCTGTTGTCGTTGTAACAAGCACAGCGAAGCTGCACGTTGCCTCCTCACTAAGTGCCATTAAAAACATAAAAAAAGATAAAAAATGAGTCCAAACAAGAGTGTGTACGCACATCCATATGTACCCAAATTCTCTCTCACACACACACACACACACACACACACTAAACCTAATAATAATAATAATAATAATAATAATAATGAAAAATGAAGTGTTTACATCACTCAGACAGCGTCCAACTGAAAAGTGCGAGGCATAGCCGGTACAGCAGCACCAGGGCGTGTTCAGCGTAATGATGGCTCCAGCACAGAAGCTGTTTTTTAGTCGGTTTGTTTTGGTTTTTAATGTCCGAAAACGTCTGCCTGAGGCAAGAGTTCAAAGAGTGCATGTCCAGGGTGGGTTTTGTCCTTCATTATGTTCTGTGCTCTTCTGAGGCAGTGAGAACTGTAGAGTTCCTCCAGAGATGGAAGGGGGCAGCCGGTGATCTTCTCAGTTGTGCTGATGATCCTCTGAAGCGCCTTCCTGTTTGCTGCTGTGCAGCTGAAGTACCAGACACAGAAACAGTACGTGAGGATGCTCTGTATGGAGCACCTATAAAAAGACACAAGCAGTTCCTGTCTGAGGGAGTTGTTTCTTAGAGTCCTTAAGAAATAGAGTCTCTGCTGTGCCTTTTCAATGATGGCTGGGTGTTGGCACTCCAGGTCAGGTCCTCTTGCATGTGCACGCCAGGAATGTGCAGCTGGAGACCCTCTCCACGCGATCTCCACCGATGAAGAGGGAGATAGATCTGTTTCCCTCTTCCTCCTGAAGTCCACGATCATCTCCTGTGTCTTCTTCGTGTTCAGGATCAGGATCAATTTATTTTCCAGTTGTGTATTTGTAGTCATATTGCCCAATTTGGCACCAAGATAAGCAGTGACACTGCAAATTTTAGCTTCAGGTGCAACCCAGCAGGCTGTAGCAGCGAGCTATATATGAGCTAGCTTCCCACACGGCGTCATCCACCTTATCGGAGGTTACAAAGCAGATTTCTTGCCCTTTTCACGGTGTCGCACACTGTTCACTCCTGAGTGCGCATTTATTGCACCATCATCTGGATCACATGCAGTATTTCTTAAACATGCCCCATGACATGCTAGAGCCGACCAATCACAGCTCTCGTGACTTAATGCCTCAGGAGACCAGGAGCAAGAATTAAGGTCTTGATGTATGGCATTCTGTTAATCCAACTCTGAAAGATTATCCATTCTTTTCACATGTAGACACAAATCTCTCTTTTCATCCTTCTCAAAGCTTTTTCAAAGCCTCAAAATTATAAGAGTGTCATGCCGGGCTTCCTTAAATAGTTTATGGAACATACCACTAGATGGTGCTTTAATTCCTCCTTATTAAGAATAAAGAAGAAGAACATTTCTGTCACACCTGGGTGAATTTCTTGCTTTCAATATTAATTCAGTTGGGGACCCAATAATTTTGAGGGATGCAGTAAAAGGGGTTTGTTAGAAGCAACATGCACAGATTCTTTCCTAATTTAAAGAAAGAAAAAATGGCCAAACTACAAACTCATACCAGCTGATTTTCATTTTATTACATTTGATTTTGGGAAATAATTATTCTCTAGATATTGGCATCAAACATGACAATTTCTGACGAGAGACCATTTGTCTTTTCAACAATGACAAAAGAATGTATCTGTAATTCCTTTCCCTGGCTGCTTCCACAATGAACCTTCATTGCTGAGTGTATAGTAAGTATTCAGATCAGATGGCGTGAAATGACTGACCGACAAACTGACCAGAACAAACCTGGCAGGGACACGTAAACACGCAAAGCAACCAGACGCAGCTGAAAATCATCAGGGGTAATCAGAGGAGGAGCAGGAGCACAAAAGAGAACACAGGGGCGGAGCAAAAAGACGCTGAACACAGACAGGGAATTATGTTTTCACTCACCAAGTTGTTAATCTGTGGTGCATTACTTAAAATCTTCATCCAATTCTTATACTTCAATTTTTATCATACACTATCAACTTCAGTATGTCAACATCAGGGTTGGGAGGGTTACTTTTAAATTGTAATCCGGTACAATTACAAGTTTCTTGTAAAAAAAAAACGGAATCAGTAACTTACTCTAATTACTTCAATTAAAAGTAACGTACCAGATTACTTTTAGTTACTTTTAGATTACTTCACCAGCAAACATAAAAAATAAAGACAACTACAATGTGTCATCCTCACGGTGTATTGACAACTCTACACAGTAAACAACACCAAATGTTCTGAACTCTGCTGAACTCTGTGTGTTCAGCCCTAATTAACACCAACAACATGACCTTTAACCTCTAAACCTACTGAGAATCTGACTTTCTTTCTGACTCAGGATCAGAACCATCAGTTCACACTGGTTCCTCTAGTAGTTCTACAGTCCAGCAGCAGCACCAGGAGCTGTACTGACAGTGTTAACACACATTTACAGGACTGTCTCAGAAATTAGAATATTTGATAAAGTTCTTTATTTTCTGAAATGCAATTAAAAAACAAAAATGTCATACATTCTGGATTCATTACAAATCAACTGAAATATTTCAAGCCTTTTATTATTTTAATATTGCTGATTATGGCTTACAGCTTAAGAAAACTCAAAAATCCTATCTCAAAATATTAGAATATCATGAAAAAGTATACTAGTAGGCTATTTAACTAATCACTTGAATCGTCTAAATAACTCGAAACACCTGCAAGTGTTTCCTGAGCCTTGAAAAACACTCAGCTTGGTTCAGTAAACTAAATCACAAGTATGGGGAAGACTGCTGATCTGACTGCTGTCCAGAGGACCATCATTGACACCCTCCATCAGAGGGTAAGACACAAAAGAAATTTCTCAAAGAGCAGGCTGTTCACAGAGTGCAGTTTCAAAGCACATTCAAAAAGTCTGTTGGAAGGGAGAAATGTGGCAGGAAACGCTGCACAACCAAGAGAGATGACCGCAGGCTTAACAGCATTGTGAAGAAGAGCCGCTTCCAGAATTTGGGGGAGCTTCAAAGACAGTGGACTGAAGCTGGAGTCCAGGTATCAAAAGCCACTGTTCACAGATGTGTCCGGGAAATGGGCTACAATAGCCGTATTCCCATGGTCAAGCCACTTCTGAACTCAAGACAACGGAAAAAGCGTCTGACTTGGGCTGTGGAAAAGAAGCACTGGACAGTTGAAGAGTGGTCCAAAGTCCTCTTTTCAGACGAAAGCAAGTTTTGTATTTCATTTGGAAGTCAAGGCGCCAGAGTCTGGAGAAAGGCTGGAGAGGAGCAAAATCCAAGTTGCTTGAAATCCAGTGTGAAGTTCCCACAGTCAGCGATGGTTTAGGGAGCCATGTCAGCTGTGTGTTGGTCCACTGTGTCTCATCAAGTCCAGAGTAAATGCAGCTGTGTACCAAGAGATTTTAGAGCACTACATGCTTCCTTCTGCTGAAAAGCTCTATGGAGATGATGATTTCATTTTCCAGCATGATCTGGCACCTGCCCACAGTGCCAAAACCAGCAGTAACTGGTGTACTGACCATGGCATTACTGTCCTCGATTGGCCTGCCAATTCCCTGACCTGAACCCCATTGAGAATTTGTGGGATATTGTCAAGAAGAAGCTGAAAGACACCAGACCCAACAATGCAAATGAGCTAAAGGCCGCTATTGAAGCATCCTGGGCATCCATAACACCTCAGCAATGCCACAGGCTGATTGCCTCCATGCCACGCCGCATTGATGCAGTAATTCGTGCAAAAGGATTCCCAACCAAGTACTGAGTGCATTAATGGACATTTTCAAATGTTTGATTTTGTTTTGCTGTATAATTTTGTTTTTTACTTGGTCTGAGGAAATATTCTAATATTTTGAGATAGGATTTTTGAGTTTTCCTAAGCTGTAAGCCATAATCAGCAATATTAAAATAATAAAAGGCTTGAAATATCTCAGTTGATTTGTAATGAATCCAGAATGTATGACATTTTTTTTTTTTAATTGCATTTCAGAAAATAAGAACTTTATCACAATATTCTAATTTTCTGAGACAGTCCTGTATATTATATACTCAGTCTGCTGTGTGGCTGTTCTGCTGCAGTGAGGAGCAGTGCTTTGTGTTCAGGTCGGCCATGCAAAGTATTTTTTTCAAGAGTTCAGAGTTCATTTATTCCACGGTGACAGAAGGAAACATGCAGTCTCCAATAAATCCTCCATACAGGCTGAAGATATTATTGCCTCCATCAGATTCTTCTGAGTTCAGCCTGGTGAGGCTGTGGTTCTCAGCAGCAGGTTACTGACAGGTAACACTTTAGCTTCACTGTGAGTTCAGGCGTGTTTCATACCTGTAGATGTGTCTTCAGGTTTGATGAGTTCCTGGACGTTGAGAGCATTTTCACAGCTGGAGGCAGAATTTACATTGTACAGAGAAGTTCTGGGCCTCTGCCTTAAATACAAAATGTCTGCGTTTCCAGTCAAAGAATGAGTTTCTCTCTCTGGAGCCATGACTCCAGCAGCAGGTGGTAAAATTCATGGCATCGTGGGTTGTTTCATTCTCGGTTAAACATATCAGTAGAGCGGGAGGCTGCTCCAAGACAGTGGTTGATGCGGCGTCTATCATTTATATATCTACGGTGTGTATTGTTTCTAGATCTACGGTGTGGCGGTTTGTGCCATAAAGTGCTGTAAAGTGTCACAATGTCTGTATACGGCGCGGATGTCTGTTGTTGATTCTGTCTGATTTTCAAAGTAATCCCGCTCAGTAATCCGTGTTTTTATCCGAAGTACCTGTACGAGATTACATATTTTTGTGTGTACTGTAACAGATTACAGTTACAATTTTTTGGTATCCTGATTACGTAACGCTGTTACATGTAATCCGTTACTCCCCAACCCTGGTCAACATTTATCTGAATGTTATGTGCATCGACTTTGAATTGAAATAAGCTTACATTTGACATGGTGTTTATGTTGCATTAAGAATAAAATATAGATTTATGGGTTTTAGCAAATTGCTGCACTTTTATTTGTAGTTGAGGTTGCAGTTTATTATTCTTAGGATATTTCTTGTTTATTGATTTCTGTCCCTGAGACTGACATGTTTCTCTTGATCCTTAGACCCATGGCTTTATATAGAGGACAGCAACACTGTCTGCCTGGCTTTTCTTTGCAATGTTCATCTTTCTGTGTCATCTTAAACAAAAGCCATGGTATCGCCAGAAGTGCTTTTTAGGCAGTGGACAGATTTAGAATGAGTTTCACATTTTTTCTTGCTAAAGATAAGAAAATCCAATTTACTCTATGAAATGCTTTTTCTGCATCTGAGCTGATTAAACTCAACAGTTGTTGGTTTGGATATTTTAGGCCTTCCATCTTTGTTTTTGCCTTAAAAAATGCTTGATCCAAGTCTGATAATTCTGACACAAATGTGTGGGTCTGTAAGAAATACAGTAAATGAGCTGCATGTATTCTTTATTACAGTGGGGGGGTAGGTACGGTACTTGGTGTGGGTAGTAGGTACTGTTTTATCATTTATACCCAACAGGGGGTGCTGTGTCCATTAAAGTAAATCCAAAGGGACAGTGAAGTGCATCAATGATGTCCATCCTTTTTTTTGTGCCATTATAATGAAATGCTGCACTACACAATGTCTCAGTGGATATGTAATTTCTCCATTGCTTCTACTTCTCTGATATTTTTTTTCTCATTTTTCTGGGGAAAAATGCCATATCACAGTGGCTTAGTTCTGTGAAAAAGTTGTAGATTGAGTGAGTATTCTCAAAAAATGTTTTCTATTTCTTTTGGTTTGAACTCCAGATATGTGTAATTACTAACAGTTTCTTAACAGCAGCTTTGGGGTCAGGGTTATTTTGCTTTAGGTAAAGTCTTTGTTTCTGTTTCATTTTGTAATTTATAAAAATTTCCATTCCTTTTTATATGCTGCTGGGTGTTTTCCTGACAGTTTGTTTTAGAAATTTCTCAATCATATATTACGGTAGAGGAGCGAGCAGGAGGGGGCCTCCTGCTCGCACACAGCCCTCCTGTGGTGTCCACTGTCCAGAGTGCCAAGGCCCCCTCCACTGTCGGGGCTTACAGGTCTCGGTGGCGCCTCTTTGCGTTGTGGTGCTCAGAGAGGGGTGTGGACCCCTGGGTTCTGGAGTTCTGCAAAGTTTGCTGGATAGCAGTTGCTCTGCTTCCACCCTCGCGGTGTTGCATTGGCCATCACGATGGGCCACGAAGGCTTTGGGATTCTTCTCGGCACGGAGCCACCCACTGGTGAAGCGGTTCCTGCGAGGTGCGTGTAGGCTGAGGCCTCCCCCTAGACACGATGTTCCCCTGTGGGACCCCACACCGTGGGACAGCCCGGGGGGGCCCCCTTTTGAGCCTTTGGAGCAGGCGGACTTCCGTTTCCTCTCCTTCAAGGCTGCCCTCCTTTTGGCTCTGGCTTCTGCCAAAAGGGTTGGGGATCTCTGAGCCCTGTCGGTCCTCCTCCTGCATGTCTTTCAGCCAGGATGGTGGACTGGTTCATCTCTGGCCTAACCCGGCCTTTCATCCCAAGGTGATCACCTCATAGTTTCATCGAGACTGACCCAGATCAGGACTCTTTGCACCTCCCCCGGTGGACGATCCATGACTGCAGTTGCTATGCCCGGTCAGGGCTCTGCGTTGTTACATTGAGCGTACAGCTAGTTTCCGCACTACAGACCAGCTGTTAGTGGGATTTGGAGCCAGGGGGCGAGGAGCCCTGCTGTCCTCCCAGCGCCTTGCCCACTGGATCGGTGGAGCTAATACAGCAGCTTATGAGGCACGGAACCGCCCGCTGCCAGCGATGGTTCGCGTCCATTCTACACGTGGTGTTGTCACCTCGGCGGCTCTGTGCAGAGGTGTCACAGTGGGTGACATCTGCCAGGCTGCCTCTTGGGCTTCTGCGTCCACTTTCGTGCGCTCCTATATTGTGGATATGTGCGCAGATTCTGTGGCCATATAGGTCTTAAAGGAATACTCTGAAGATTTTGGACCCACGCCCTATCCCGTTCATTTACACAGTGAGATAAGCTCATAAATACCTTTATTGTGTCCGTTTGTCCAGCCACGGGCTACCAGCTGTTAGCATCGTAGTTAGCTTAGCTCAGCTGCGGGAGGTGAAGAGGAAACAGAGCCGGACTGACAAAAGTGGACAAATACTCCTTCCAGTGGTTTGGTTTATATGCATGCTTTTATTTTCTGCTTATTTATTGTAGTTTTTATGAAGTGTGGTTTGAGACCTTTTTATTGGGTTTTATGTGTTTTGCATGGTGTGAACGGAGTAACGATGCATGCTGTGGACAGGAGATAATTGACTGGACACACCCCCCTTCCCTACAAGTCCCGATTGGGTAATTCAGCCAGGGCGCGTAGCTTAAAGGGAGGTTTGGACAGATGTGGAGGAGGAGACAATAGAGGACGCACGGGGCAGTGTGCGGGAGCGCGGATGCAGAGGACGGAAGGAGGAACGCCCGAAACAGCAGCCGCGGTGCCAAGGAGCGGAGGCTGGCCACGGAGGAGTTGCATCGGACGGAGCACCGTGAGAGATCCGAGGGGGGCGCGGCCGGCGACGGGACGCGAGGAGAGATTCTGTCAACGCTCGGTGAAAGATAAGTTCAAGGAACGTGAACGCTGAGAGCGCCGTGCGCGTGTGGTCACCCCGACTCTGTAGAAAAGATTTGAGGGTGCTCTCCTCTCCTCCTCTCCCCAGCAGCTCCACGCTCCGCGTCCAGGGAGGTACGCCGACCCGGAAGTGCAGCAGGTTGGAAGCGGACGAATCGCGGAACAGGAACAGCCCCACGTGACCCTCCGAGGCCGTCTGACTGGACAATCTTGTTTTATTTTTTAGACTTTTTTTAATTCTTTTTTCTTAAAGACTGTTATATCTGTGTTCTTCCCCTTTTAAAGACTTTTTTTTTCCTTTTACTTTGCATGTGGCTGTTATCTTTAGAGAATAAATTTCTCTGAAACTACGCTGTAGTTCTCTTTTAACAGTGGAATCATTTTTAAGCTGGTGTTCCTTAGATGCCCTTGTGTATCACACCTCACATTATATTTTGGCGTTGTCGGCAGGACACCAGCTCCACTGTTGAAAGATGAACACAGCACAGGGAAACAGGACTGATGCACCTGTTACCGCACAGTTTTGTATACCGTGGTTTATGGGGGCTGCTTGGATTCCAAAATTCGACGGTGACAAAAAGAATTTGCAGAATGGAGGGTTAGGTGGAAGCCATGCTGAGAGCACAAGGATTAACCCCACAGCAGCAGGCCGATTTTGTCCTGTGTGCTCTAGAAGGGAAGCAAAGCGTGAGGTACAGCTCATTAGTCCGGGAGAGAAAGAGACTGGACAGAAAATCCTGGACATTTACAGAGACTATGACAAACCAGCCACAAAGCCCAATTACGCGCAGCCTTCTTTAACTGCAAGCAGCGGTCAGAGGAGACGGTGGGAGCATTTGTGCTGAGGTTAAGAGAACTGTTTTCCAGATGGCAGGGACGGGAGGACGGTGAGCCAGATGATGGAGACGACCTCCTACTGGACCAGCTCATGATTGGCTTGCGGGCTGGACCCATAAAACAGGAACTAAGCAGACACCTGCGGCGGAATGAGCAGGTTACCTTTGAGGCCATGTGCAAAGAAGCCCGGGCCCTCGAGCAGGAGTTACAAGATGGAGATGATGTCACCTTGTCGCAGAGGGTCACCGCACCAACACCACAGCACGCCACAGCTACCACCAACCTGGGGGAACTGAAAGGCCAGATCCAGGCCGAGCTACAGGAGAGGCTGACGGGAGAGATCAAGAGGGAGATCATGGAACAAATGAAGGCCCTCTCCACTAACCTGGTGGAGGAGGTGAGATCCCAGCTGTGCGCCAGGGAAGCACCATTAATCCCCACACCTCGGAGTGTGGACCGTCACCCGCCTGCCACAGCTACCCCTCAGAGGGGATGGCGGCCAACACGCACGAGAGGACCCACCTACCAGTGGGATGCGCAGGGCAGACCTATTTGCTGTAGTTGCGGTACTGCGGGGCACGTACAGCGCCGGTGTCCACACAGACCATCGGGGCACCAGGATTTTTGACCTCCCCTACAGCTGCGGGCCAAGCAGTGGGGGCAATCACTATGGAGGAAGAGCCCACACACAGTCGAAGTCAGCCTTGGTGGGTGAGTGACCTGACGTTATTGTCAAAATTAACGGATGCCCGATACCCTTTATACTTGATACTGGGTCGCAGGTCACATTGTTGAGCCAAAGTTTATTTAGGAGACACCTTGGAGGGACTGGGGTTGCAAGTCCTGACCATGTACCCTGGCTGACCCTGCGTGCAGCTAACGGCCTGACCATCCCTTATGTTGGCTACGCAATGGTGGACTGCAGGGTAGGAAATATACATGTTCCTGAAAGGGGGTGATAATTGTCAGTGACAGGTGTCTGGGCCCAAATAAAGGCATTCTTGGCATGAATATTATTCAAACTGTGTGGTCTGCTCTCACTGAAGGAATCCACCCGGGGCTGTCAGCCTTCAAAACCACCATGCCCCAGCGGAGGGATTGACGTGGGCCCGGCGTTCACCGAGTGCCAACGGATCGCCACCAAGGGCCCTCTCCCCTTACCAGGGTGTGGCAAAGTTACCCAGACAACCTGCAGTTTCATCCCGCCTCAATCTGAAATGGTCCTGTGGACGCAGGTATCTGAAGGTGCAGCTAATCCGTCTGTACTGTACTCGTAGAACCGCTCCCTGACAGTCACACAGAGTGGCGTGTGGGTCGGACCCTGGGCAGCCTGAATGGAGGACGGGTGCTCTGTAGGGTCTGTAACCCCAACCCTATCCAGTGGAGGTTCCGCAACGTCAGCCACTGGCACAAGTGACAGAGGTGTCTAGGCAGACATACAAGGAGAACAAGAGTTGGTACTCCACAGTGTGGGCCCAGATGTGGTTGAGGTGACGGTGGGACGAGTAGGGGTTGACTCAGAAGTTGACCGGCCTGAGGAGCACCATGTGATGTCCTTAAAGGGGGATGGGCTGACCTTGGACCAGCAGAGACAGATGACAGCCCTGCTACAAAAATGGATGAAGGTGTTCTCCCACCATGACGAGGATTTTGGCCGCACCGGTGTCGTGAACACCAGATACCAACTGGTACCGCACCGCCCAGCCGTGAGAGGTACCGACCTGTTCCCCAACTCTGTACACTGAGCTGCGAACCTTACTTGAGTTGTTGGAGACTGGGACGTGGCGGGTGACTCCGCCGCAGTCCCTCCAGGCCACGGCTCCACGCTGTAAGTGTGGAGCCGGTGGGTGGGGTGAATCCCCACCCACAGCCCGGAGACGGACCAGCTACCTGGGCACTGGGCCCTGGGCAGGGCTCCACGCTCTAAGTGTGGAGCTCGTGAGTGGGAGGTTCACCCCCCCCCCCCCACAGCCTGGGGCCCGGAGCCCGGACCAGCTACCTGGGCACTGGGCCCTGGGCAGGGCTCCACGCTCTAAGTGTGGAGCTCGTGAGTGGGAGGTTCACCCCCCCACCCACAGCCTGGGGCCCGGAGCCCGGACCAGCTACCTGGGCACTGGGCCCTGGGCAGGGCTCCACGCTCTAAGTGTGGAGCTCGTGAGTGGGAGGTTCACCCCCCCCACCCACAGCCTGGGGCCCGGAGCCCGGACCAGCTACCTGGGCACTGGGCCCTGGGCAGGGCTCCACGCTCTAAGTGTGGAGCTCGTGAGTGGGAGGTTCACCCCCCACCCACAGCCTGGGGCCCGGAGCCCGGACCAGCTACCTGGGCACTGGGCCCTGGGCAGGGCTCCACGCTCTAAGTGTGGAGCTCGTGAGTGGGAGGTTCACCCCCCCCACCACAGCCTGGGGCCCGGAGCCCGGACCAGCTACCTGGGCACTGGGCCCTGGGCAGGGCTCCACGCTCTAAGTGTGGAGCTCGTGAGTGGGAGGTTCCCCCCCCACCCACAGCCTGGGGCCCGGAGCCCGGACCAGCTACCTGGGCACTGGGCCCTGGGCAGGGCTCCACGCTCTAAGTGTGGAGCTCGTGAGTGGGAGGTTCACCCCCCACCCACAGCCTGGGGCCCGGAGCCCGGACCAGCTACCTGGGCACTGGGCCCTGGGCAGGGCTCCACGCTCTGAGTGTGGAGCTCGTGAGTGGGAGGTTCACCCCCCCCACCCACAGCCTGGGGCCCGGAGCCCGGACCAGCTACCTGGGCACTGGGCCCTGGGCAGGGCTCCACGCTCTAAGTGTGGAGCTCGTGAGTGGGGGGTTCACTCCCCCCACCCACAGCCTGGGGCCCGGAGCCCGGGCCAGCTACCTGGGCCCTGGGCCCCGGGTCTGGGTCTGGGCCTGGGAGCGGGCACAGCCCCACACTCAAAGTGTGGAGCTGGTGGTGGAGGACCCTCTCCCCCACAGCCTGTCCCCCGGACCTGGGCCTGGGCCTGGGCCTGGGCCTGGGCCGCCCAGGTGGGAGTCCAGGAGCACCAGGGGCCCGAGGCCCCTGGGGGCCGGGCTGGAGGTCTTTATCCCGGGGAAGGGTGCTTAAGTGTGGGTACGCAGGTTCGAGTGGAGAGCCGGGTGAAGCGGAGCCAGGCGGTGCCCAGGATATTCTAAGTGTGAATGGGACGAGTTTGGCAGGTGCTGTGGTCGAGTTGGCACTGTCCAGGGTGCTGAAAATGTTTCTAAGTGTCAATGGGACGAGTTGACCGAGTTTGCGGCCGAGTTGGCACTGTGTGAGTGCTGAAAATATTTCTAAGTGTAGTGAGGGAAAGTGCGAACCCTTGGGCAGCCCCAATTGTGCTCGTTAGGAAAAAGGATGGAAGTTGGAGGTTCTGCGTGGATTACCGGAAGTTAAATGCCCTTACACATAAAGATGCCTACCCCCTGCCTCGTATTGAAGAGTCCCTGACTAGCCTTAAAGCCGCCAAATGGTATTCCACGCTTGACCTCGCGAGGGCTATTGGCAAGTGGAAATGGACCCGGCCGATAGAGAAAAGACAGCATTTACCACTCCTTTTGGCCTGTACGAGTTCGAACGAATGCCGTTCGGCCTGTGCAATGCCCCAGACCTTCCAGAGATTGATGCAGCGCTGCCTGGGAAACCTGGTAAATGACACTTCATTGATTTATCTGGATGATGTGGTTGTGTTCTCGCCAGATTTCAGCAGCCATGTACGCCACCTGGAGGAAGTGTTTCAGCGGCTCCACCAACATGGATTGAAGCTGCAGCCCAAAAAGTGCCACCTTTTTCAGCGGGAGGTGACCTACTTGGGACATGTCATCAGCGAGGAAGGCGTAGCCACCGACCCAGCCAAGACCGCTGCGGTGAGGGAGTGGCCGGTACCCAAGACGGTGAAAGAGGTGAAATCCTTCCTCGGGTTTGCTGGCTATTACCGCCGGTTTATACCCGCATTTTCAAAGATCGCAGCACCACTGCATGCCCTAACACATGGCACCGCTACGCCGGATAAAAGGGCAACCCCAGTCAGCTGGACTCCGGAGTGCCAGCACGCCTTTCACTGCTTGAAGGAAGCTCTGCTGAATGCACCTGTGCTGGCCTATGCTGATTTTCTCTTCCCTTCAGGCTGTACACAGATGCCAGTTTTGAGGGCCTTGGTGCAGTCCTAGCACAGGTTCAAGGGACCAAGGAGCATGTGATCGCCTATGCCAGCCGCAGCCTCCACCCGGCAGAGCGCAACGACCAGAATTACAGCTCCTTTAAACTCGAACTGTTGGCTTTGAAGTGGGCTGTTACAGAGAAGTTTAAAGACTATCTCTATGGTGCCGAATTCACTGTCTTTACAGATAACAACCCACTGGTGCACCTAGAAACGGCTCGCCTGGGGGCAGTGGAACAACGATGGGTAGCCCAACTTGCCAACTTCCGGTACTCCATCAAATATCGACCAGGTACCCGAAATAAAAACGCAGATGCATTATCTAGGTTGCCAGAACAACCTCAGATGGCTCCCATACAGGCTAACCAGATAACAACCGGAGAAGGTATAGCATGGGCAGAACAGCAACGCAAGGACCCAGACCTTTTGCAGTTGCAGCAGTGGAAAGGGCAGAACGCGCCCCCACCAGAGGAATGTGAATCCCCCTCATTCTACCTAAACGGTTACTTAGGGACTGGGACAGAATCTCGTTACAACATGGGTGCTGGTGAGACGGTACAGAGACAGTGGATCTGAACGTGAGATCTCCCAGGTGATTGTCCCAAAGCAGGAATCTCGGAGTGTGTGGAGGAAGTACCACGAGGGAATGGGCCACCCGAGCAAGGAGAGGACCTTGGCAGCTCTACGGCAGCGCTGTTATTGGCCCAGGATGACCCAGGATGTGAAGGAGTGGACTGAGGCTTGCCAGCAATGCGTGTGTGCCAAAGCAGGACCTGAGGTGAGGGCTCCCCTCGTACCCATCATTACCTCTTATCCATTTGAGGTTGTTGGGGTTGATTTTCTGTCACTGGGCCCCCCGAGGATCGGTACCCCTATATCCTGGTGATGACTGACCTCTTTTCAAAGTATGCCTTCGCAGTACCAACCAAGGACCAGTCTGCTAGCACCACAGCCCAGGCCTTATATAGTGGACTGATACAGACGTTCGGCTGCCCAGAACGCATCCTGTCAGACCGGGGGGCGGCATTTGAATCATCATTAATCGGTGAACTGTGCCAGCTCTACGGGTGCCAGAAGACTCGCACTACAGCTTATCATCCCAAGGAAATGGGGCCTGTGAGAGGTTCAACCAGACCTTGCTAAAGCTGTTAAGTTCACTGACTGAGACAGAACAGACACACTGGCATAACCGATTACCAGCCCTCCTACAGGCCTATAACAACACCATCCACAGTACAACAGGGATGACCCCGCACTACGTGGTCTTTGGGAGGCAGCCAGGTTACCGGTGGACTGGATAACTGGCCTGGGCCCTACCAAGGAGTTACACACACTACAAGGTTGGGTTAAACAGCATCAACGAGCATTGATGAATGCCTACCAAGTAGTAAAGAGACAGACGGAACATCAACAAGACCAGAATCAGACCCACTACAATCGCCGGGCAAAGCCGGCATCACTTCTCCCAGGTGAACGTGTGTTGATCCGGAATTTCCGCAGGAGGGCCAAAGGGAAGTTGGCCCCCAGGTGGTCCCCAGAGCCATTTGTAGTGGTCAAGCAACTGAGGGAGGACCACCCAGTATATGTCCTTCGGCCAGAGGGTAAGGAAACACCGATGCGCACACTACACCGTAACAATCTGCGGCCATGCCCCCCGGTTGTATTACAGGAAGACGGAGAACAAATGGAGGAGAGGGACCCTGAGGCAACAGTCCAGTCAAATCAGCTACCGCCACCTACTTGGTTTCTCCCACGACTAATTAAGCTCTACTCAGCAGCCAGCCCACATAGAGATGCGGCCCCAGCCCAACCACCTGACCCTCCAGAAGAACCAGCAGCCCCCAGTGAAGAACCTGATCACCCTAACGTACGGCACTCCCAGCGAGCTAATTTCGGGTTACCCCGGCCAGGTATCGCAATGAGTAATTGGTCGGGACGACCAATGTTAAAGGAGGGGGGAAAATGTCAGGGAGATCCCAGCCACTGATGCAATAGTTTGGTTTATATGCATGCTTTTATTTTCTGCTTATTTATTGTAGTTTTTTGAAGTGTGGTTTGAGACCTTTTTATTGGGTTTTATGTGTTTTGCATGGTGTGAACTGGAGTAACGATGCATGCTGTGGACAGGAGATAATTGACTGGACACACCCCCCTTCCCTACAAGTCCCGATTGGGTAATTCAGCCAGGGCGCGCAGCTTAAAGGGAGGTTTGGACAGATGTGGAGGAGGAGACAATAGAGGACGCACGGGGCAGTGTGGGAGCGCGGATGCGGAGGACGGAAGGAGGAACGCCCGAAA
>NW_021941315.1:0-50913 GCF_902148845.1 Salarias fasciatus
GGTTGTGTCAGGTTAAGGGGTAAATGTGGTAATCGCAGGCCTGCGATTTTGAATAACTTCTTAACCCTAAGTGTGAGAGACTTGAGACTTGAGCCATGCGTAGAGGGTGACGAGCCGGTCCGGGTGGTAGGGGTAGGGTTAGGGTTTCTGGAAGTTTGGGTCCAAAGTTGGTCAATGTGACATTCTGGAAGTAGGGTTGTGTCAGGGCTAGGGTTTGTGAGTGCGTGGTGTGAAAATCAGGACTGTGGGCCTTTGTTTGGCTGAGTTACAGAGTCATGTTCCCGGAGCCCCATAGGAGTCAATGTAAGTGCTAGGGTTTCCCATAGGTAATAGGGATCATTAAGAACCCAGTTAATAACTGCTCGTGTAATAACTTCTTAACCCTAAGTGTGAGAGACTTGAGACTTGAGCCATGCGTAGAGGGTGACGAGCCGGTCCGGGGTGGTAGGGGTAGGGTTAGGGTTTCTGGAAGTTTGGGTCCAAAGTTGGTCAATGTGACATTCTGGAAGTAGGGTTGTGTCAGGGCTAGGGTTGTGAGTGCGTGGTGTGAAAATCAGGACTGTGGGCCTTTGTTTGGCTGAGTTACAGAGTCATGTTCCCGGAGCCCCATAGAGTCAATGTAAGTGCTAGGGTTTCCCATAGGTAATAGGGATCATTAAGAACCCAGTTAATAACTGCTCGTGTAATAACTTCTTAACCCTAAGTGTGAGAGACTTGAGACTTGAGCCATGCGTAGAGGGTGACGAGCCGGTCCGGGTGGTAGGGGTAGGGTTAGGGTTTCTGGAAGTTTGGGTCCAAAGTTGGTCAATGTGACATTCTGGAAGTAGGGTTGTGTCAGGGCTAGGGTTGTGAGTGCGTGGTGTGAAAATCAGGGTTAGGGTTAGGGTTAGGGTTAGGTAATAGGGATCATTAAGAACCCAGTTAATAACTGCTCGTGTAATAACTTCTTAACCCTAAGTGTGAGAGACTTGAGACTTGAGCCATGCGTAGAGGGTGACGAGCCGGTCCGGGTGGTAGGGGTAGGGTTAGGGTTTCTGGAAGTTTGGGTCCAAAG
Organism: Salarias fasciatus; assembly: GCF_902148845.1. NCBI lineage: Eukaryota > Metazoa > Chordata > Actinopteri > Blenniiformes > Blenniidae > Salarias > Salarias fasciatus. The sequence continues at coordinate 1,055 of NW_021941315.1, forward strand.
TTGGTCAAAGTGACATTCTGGACCTAGGGTTGTGTCAGGGTTAGGGTTAGGTAATAGGGGTAAATGGGGTCCTGAGTCATTGACTCAAGCTCCAATAACTTTGTAACCCTAAGTGCTTGAGACTTGAGACTTGAGCCATGCGTAGAGGGTGACGAGCCGGTCCGGGTGGTAGGTAATAGGGATCATTAAGAACCCAGTTAATAACTGCTCGTGTAATAACTTTGTAACCCTAAGTGTGAGAGACTTGAGACTTGAGCCATGCGTAGAGGGTGACGAGCCGGTCCGGGTGGTAGGGGTAGGGTTAGGGTTTCTTGAAGTTTTGGTCAAAAGTTGGTCAATGTGACATTCTGGAAGTAGGGTTGTAGGGTTAGGGTTAGGTTAGGTTAAGGGGTAAATGTGGTAATCGCAGGCCTGCGATTTTGAATAACTTTGTAACCCTAAGTGCTTGAGACTTGAGACTTAGGGTTAGGGTTAGGGTTAGGTATAGGGATAAAAACCACTCAAAGTGCCTCTTTTTTGCTTTGAGATTGAATGACTTTTTCTAGGAACAACTGACATGAATGGTTGAGACATCTATGGATAGGTCTGGACGAGATCTATCCATACATGTGTGAACCATGTTGGTGTGATGTAAGGGGGAGGAGTTATTCCCAAAAAAAGCACTTTGAAGTGAGTCTTTTGTTAATAACTTTGTAACCCTAAGTGTGAGAGACTTGAGACTTGAGCCATGCGTAGAGGGTGACGAGCCGGTCCGGGTGGTAGGGTTAGGGTTAGGGTTTCTGGAAGTTTGGGTCAAAAGTTGGTCAATGTGACATTCTGGAAGTAGGGTTGTGTCAAGGCTAGGGTTGTGAGTGCGTGGTGTGAAAATCAGGACTGTGGGCCTTTGTTTGGCTGAGTTACAGAGTCATGTTCCCGGAGCCCCATAGGAGTCAATGTAAGTGTTAGGGTTTCCAGTAGGTAATAGGGATCATTAAGAACCCAGTTAATAACTGCTCGTGTAATAACTTTGTAACCCTAAGTGCTTGAGACTTGAGACTTGAGCCATGCGTAGAGGGTGACGAGCCGGTCCGGGTGGTAGGGGTAGGGTTAGGGTTTCTGGAAGTTTGGGTCAAAAGTTGGTCAAAGTGACATTCTGGACCTAGGGTTGTGTCAGGTTAAGGGGTAAATGTGGTAATCGCAGGCCTGCGATTTGAATAACTTCTTAACCCTAAGTGTGAGAGACTTGAGACTTGAGCCATGCGTAGAGGGTGACGAGCCGGTCCGGGTGGTAGGGTTAGGGTTAGGGTTAGGGTTAGGGTTAGGGTTAGGGGACACCGTCGATTTGATAGGAATCTGGAATTCCAGAACGGAAGAATCCGGATCCGGAATTTGCAATTGTGGAATCTGGAATCTGGAATCTGGAATCCAGAACTGAAAATTCCGTTTCCGGTTTTTTCAATTCCGGAATCTCAATTCCGGATTTTGACCACTATGTTTTGAGCGCTAGAGAGCCATCAAAAGTTAGAAAACCATTTTAAAATTCAGTTTTCAAGTGGCTAACCCATGTTTTTCACCAAAATGACTCTAAATAAATCAGAGAACCCGGCCATGTGGGATTTTCACCCGAAATGCCAAAAATGTTGGGACGAGCCCCAAAACACACAAAACAGACAGTCACACCCCCACAAACGCGTGGGTGGGGGTCCCGCCGGTCCCCGAGGGGTCAAAAATTTCACGTTGGAAATTGACCCGACCGACCCTGAGGACAAAGAAAGCTCATCAGCCCGGATCAACGCTAGAGAGCGGGGGCCGATGGGTGAAGTCAAACATTTCTAGAGGTCCTGGAGAGATGACACCCCACCACACCTGTCAGGGACCTCCCCAGCTGTCAGTGGAAGCCAATCCCAGTCCTCTAGCTACTTCCTGGGCGGAGTTATCATTGCTTGACCGCATCTGGAATCCCATTCCAATCTGGAATCTGGAATCTGGAATCTGGAATCCCAACCTGGAATCTGGAATCTGGAATCTGGAATCTGGAATCTGGAATCCCAACCTGGAATCTGGAATCTGGAATCTGGAATCTGGAATCCCAACCTGGAATCTGGAATCTGGAATCTGGAATCTGGAATCCCAATCTGGAATCTGGAATCCCCTTCCAGATTGCGTCTTTGAAGCTCAAAGTGTTTGGATCAGCCCAAAAACACCCAAAACAGACAGTCACCGCCCCGAGAGACACGTGTGCGGGGTCGTTGCCAGTCCCCGAGGGGTCCCAAATTTCATGGTGGAAATTGACCCGACTGACCCTCAGGACACCCAAGGCTCATCCCCACCGATCCAACCACATAGACTATGGGCTGATTCATGAGGTCAAATTTTATCCAGGGGGTAGAGAGATGACACCCCACCACACCTGTCAGGGACCTCCCCAGCTGTCAGTAGAAGCCAATCCCAGTCCTCTAGCTACTTCCTGGGCAGAGTTAGAGCAGATTCCAGATTTGGTCATTGGTTGACCTAATCTGGAATCCCCTTCCAGAATGTGACATCGATTTTTAAAAAGTGCAGGTAGACACTTGAAACTACAACCATTGCACTGCTGAGGCCCTAAGCTTTCATTTGATGCCAATCTCAGCCCTCTAGCTCCTTCCTGAGAGGAGTTATCATTGCTTGACCGAATCTGGAATCCCCTTCCAGATTGCGTTTTTGACCCTTAAGATTGCAGGTAGACACGTGAAACCACCACCATTGCACTGCTGAGGCCCTCAGCTATCATCTGAAGTCCAGCCCAGTCCTCTAGCTCCTGCCTGGGCGGAGTTATCATTGCTTGACCGAATCTGGAATCTGGAATCTGGAATCTGGAATCTGGAATCCCAATCTGGAATCTGGAATCCACTTCCAGATTGGGTCTTTGAAGCTCAAAGTGTTTGGATCAGCCCTAAAACACCCAAAACAGACAGTCACCGCCCCGAGAGACACGTGTGCGGGGTCGTTGCCAGTCCCCGAGGGGTCCCAAATTTCATGGTGGAAATTGACAAAACTGACCCTCAGGACACCCAAGGCTCATCCCCACCGATCAACCACATAGACTATGGGCTGATTCATGAGGTCAAATTTTTATTCATGGTGTAGAGAGATGACATCACAACACACCTGTCAGGGACCCTCCAGCTGTCATCTGATGTCACTCCCAGCCCTCCAGCTCTTTCCTGGGCCGAGTTAGAGCAGATTCCAGATTCGGTCATTGGTTGACCAAATCTGGAATCCCCTTCCAGAATAAGTCCTTGACCCTTAAATGTGGAGTTAAACACTTGAAACCACCACCATTGCACTGCTGAGGCTCTCAGCTATCATCTGAAGTCAATCCCAGCCCTCTAGCTCCTTCCCGGGCAAAGTTATAGCTGATTCCAGATTTGGTCATTGGTTGACGAAATCTGGAATTGCCTTCCAGAATGTGACATCGTTTTTTAAAAGTTGCATTTAGACACTTGAAACCACCACCATTGCATTGCTGAGGTCCTAAGCTTTAATTTGACACCAATCTTACCACTGTAGCTCGTTCCTGAGCTGAGTTATAGCTGATTCCAGAAGCGGTCATTGGTTGACCGAATCTGGAATCCTTAGCCATGTTAGCTCCACATGCTAGGATGAGCCCAAAAACACCCAAAACAGACAGTCAGCAGCCAAAGAAATACGTGTATGGGGTTGTTGCCGGTCCCCGAGAGGTCCGAAATTTCACGGTGGAAATTGACCGAACCGACCCTCAGGACACCCAAGGCTCATCGCGTATCAACACATATCCAACTCCCATAACCCTAACCCTAATATTGATGGAATTAGGGTTAGATTACTGTTGACCGCTAGGGTTACGAGGTTCCCAGAGGGCTGAAAATGCTCCTCATCAGCCTCCCAATCCATCCATATAGACTATGCGCTGATTCGTGAGGTCAAATTTTTACGCTAGGGTTAGAGATATGAAACCTCAACAGACCTGTCAGGGACCCCCCGGGGAGACGCATATCAAATTTGCATAACCCTAACCCTAATCGTTTGCGAACTAGGGCTCGATGACCTTTGACCCCTAGGGTCAAGTTGGTCCCAGAGGGCTGAAAATCCACACAGCGGCTCTCCCAGCACCCCCGATGAACCTCCCCGAGTTTCGTGCCAATCGGGCAAAGCGTTAATTTTCACCCCCTATGACAGACTACAGATCCTCTAGGGTTACTATGCCATCAGCCTCCCAATCCTCTCTGAAATGAGATTTCGCTGAAAAAAGTGAAAAAACATGATTTGAAGGAGATCCAAAGGTCCGATCGGGATGCCATCGCACACAAGTGTCGGGGACCCCACTGGAAGTCAACTGTTCAAGCCACACCCTCCTAGCCCCTCCCCTTCCTGAGTTATTCAATTAAACGCGCTCCTGAGGTAAAAGGTCATTGGGCGGGGCTAGGAGGGCAGCAGAGGGATGAGGTCCTACATACAGGTCAGGGACCCCCCTGGGGGTCAGCTGTTAAAGCCACACCCTCCTAGCCCCTCCCCTTCCAGAGTTATTCAACTCCAAAGTCGTTAGCGGCGGCTAATGCTAAATGCAACAACCACGCGGCTTGTGCACGCGCTGGAGGGATATCCTTTTACACACCCATCAGGGACCCCCCCGGGAGTCATGCATCCAAATCCCATCCTCCTAACCCTAATCGTTTAGGAGTTATTAAAGCTCAAAGTTAGGGTTAGCAGCTAACGGCTAATTTAAGCTCCTTCTCAATTTGCGCAGTAATTCTACATGGTGGGCGGGGCTGCCCCATATCAAAGGGTGCCTAAGGTCACCACGCACCCTGTGTGCGAGTTTGAGCCGGCTAGCTATCACCGTTTGGGAGCTATTAACGAAAATAGCTAAATTAGCTCGTTTTTTAGCCGCAAAACGTTAGCATTTGCCTATTTAACATACTTCTACATGTCCCGGGAGGCTGAAAATTTTAACACAGGTGCAGAAGGGGACCCCGAGGCAACCCTGAAAGTCTCAGCCCTCCAGCTATTACCGTTGATTTTTAAAAAATAAAAACGTGAAAATGCGAAATGCAGAAAGTAGCTTTTTTTCGGGTATTTCCGTTTCAGCTACAACCACCGCAGCCGGCACACATCAGCGGGGTCTAGAGACGGTCATTTTGATGCCACTTTGACCTCGTTTGCTCAAGTATTTCAAAAATGGCGCACAAAATATGTTCGGTTAAGGCGTTTTTGAAAACGAGTGCCTTCAGCTCTCCCGAAAGACTTCCGGGTGGCCTAGAGGGCTGAAATCGCACAGATTGGATGTGCTGCCAGCCCCGATGCATGACCCCGAATTTGAGCTCCCTGGCTCAAGGCCTTATGGGAAAGGTCACCCCGTTGACCTTTGACCGATAGGGTCAGGAGGGTCGCACAGGGCTGAAACTTCTCACAATGGATACCCTGGCTCCCCCGATGCAGGTTCCCGAGTTTCGTGCCGATCGGTCAAAGCGTTGAGGGATTTTGCTATGATTCAGGCTTTATTTCGGGCCTTCTGCAGGGCAAGTGAAAACGGATGGATTTTTTTTGGAAAAAAGTATTCTAGAGAGCTGAAACTTCACAGGATGGATGCCCTGGAAGCCCCGATGCAGGATCTAGCGTTTTTTTGTCTCTAGCTCAATGCGTTGTTTTCACCCCTCTGAGTTTCACCCTTAGAGTGATGAGGGGATCCCTGACCTCACATGAGGTATGTGTGCGGGGGTCCTGCCGGTCCCCGAGGGTCCACAATTTCATGGTGGAAATTGACCCAACCGACCCTCAGGACACCCAAGGCTCATCCCCACGGATCCAACCATATAGATTATGTGCTGATTCATGAGGTCAAATTTTTCTGCTAGGGTTACAGAAATGACACCACAACACACCTGTCAGGCACCCCCCAGTGAGACACATATCCAACTTTCATAACCCTAGCCCTAATGGTCTGCGATCTAGGGTTAGATGACCTTTGACCCCTAGGGTCAAGATGGTCCCAGAGGGCTGAAAATCCACACAGCGGCTCTCCCAGCACCCCCGATGAAGCTCCCCGAGTTTCGTGCCAATCGGGCAAAGCGTTAATTTTCACCCCCTATGACAGACTACAGATCCTCTAGGGTTACTATGCCATCAGCCTCCCAATCCTCTCTGAAATGAGATTTCGCTGAAAAAAGTGAAAAAACATGATTTGAAGGAGATCCAAAGGTCCGATCGGGATGCCATCGCACACAAGTGTCGGGGACCCCACTGGAAGTCAACTGTTCAAGCCACACCCTCCTAGCCCCTCCCCTTCCGGAGTTATTCAATTAAACGCGCTCCTGAGGTAAAAGGTCATTGGGCGGGGCTAGGAGGGCAGCAGAGGGATGAGGTCCTACATACAGGTCAGGGACCCCCCAGGGAGTCAGCTGTTAAAGCCACACCCTCCTAGCCCCTCCCCTTCCAGAGTTATTCAACTCCGAAGTCGTTAGCGGCGGCTAATGCTAAATGCAACAACCACGCGGCTTCCTTATGCGCTGGAGGGATCCCCTTCCACACATCCATCAGGGACCCCCCCAGGAGTCATGCCTCCAACCCCCATCCTCCTAACCCTAATCGTTTAAGAGTTATTCAAGCTGGAAGTTAGGGTTAGCAGCTAACGGCTAATTTCTGCTCCCGCCCACTTTGTGCAGTAATTCCACGCGGTGGGCGGGGCTGCCCCATATCGATGGGTGCCTAAGGTCACCACACACCTTGTGTGCGAGTTTGAGCCGGCTAGCTGTCATCGTTTGGGAGCTATTAATGTAAATAGCGAAATTAGCTCCTATTTTAGCCACAAAACGTTAGCATTTGCCTATTTCACATACTTCTACATGTCCCGGAGGGCTGAAAATTTTATCACAGGTGTGGGATGGGACCCCGAGGACACCCTGAAAGTCTCAGCCCCCTGGCTATCACCGTTGATTTTTAAAAAATAAAAACGTGAAACGGCGAAATACAGAAACGTGCTTTTTTCGGGTATTTCCGTTTCAGCTACAACCACCACTGTCGGCACACATCAGCGGGGTGTAGAGACGGTCATTTTGATGCCACTTTGAGCTCGTTTGCTCAAGTATTTCAAAAATGGCGCACAAAATATGTTCGGTTAAGGCGTTTTTGAAAACGAGTGCCTTCAGCTCTCCTGAAAGACTTCCGGGTGGCCTAGAGGGCTGAGATCGCACACCGTGGATGTGCTGCCAGCCCCGATGCATGACAGCGAATTTCAGCTCCCTGGCTCAAGGCCTTATGGGAAAGGTCACCCCGTTGACCTTTGACCGATAGGGTCAGGAGGGTCGCACAGGGCTGAAACTTCTCACAGTGGATGTCCTGGCACCCCCGATGAACATACGTGAGCCTCGTGTCGATCGGTCAACGTTTAAATTTTGACCCCTGGGAGAGCTTGCAAATCCCCCAGACTCAGTGGGGCATCAGCCTCCCAATCCAACCATATAGATTATACGCTGATTCACGAGGTCAAATTTTTCTGCTAGGGTTAGAGAAATGACACCACAACACACCTGTCAGGCACCCCCCAGGGAGACACATATCAATTTTCATCACCGTAACCCTAATTGTCGGCGAACTAGGGTTAGATTACCTCTACCCCCTCGGGCTAGGAGGGTCATTATCCCAGCCCCCCTCCACACAAAGCTTAAAAAATAAGTACAAGTTCCAAACGCGAAAAATTCATAGCACTGAGTGGCCGAGTGGTCTAATGCTATGGCTTGCAACCAGTAGGTTGTGGGATCAAACCCCACGGGGGACATGCTTATTGTGGTGCATCTTGAGCAGTGGAGACTTAGTGTTACTGAGGCAGTGTTTTATTAAACTAACTTAGCCTAACCTTTCAGATTCCAGAATCTGTCATTGGATGACTAAATCTGGAATCCCCTTCCAGAATGTGACATCGTTTTTTAAAAAGTGCAGGTACACACCTGAAAGGAACACCATTACACTCTTAAGGCCCTAAGCTGTCATTGGAAGCCAATAAAAACCCTGACTGGAGTTAGGGTCAAGGCTTAGGGCTTAGGGTTGCAAATAGGGTTGACCAAAGACCCCTTACCATTTAAGTTAGACACTTGAAACCACTACCATTGTACTGCCAAGGCCCTAAGCTTTCATTTGATGCCAATCCCACACTTCTAGGGCCTTCCTGGACAAAGTTAGAGATTGTCACCAGAATGAAGCAAGCTGGCATTGCATTCCAGAAAGAGACATTGAAACCCAAAGTGTTTGGATCAGCCCAAAAACACCCAAAAACACCCAAAACCGACAGCCACCTTTCATAACCCTAGCCCTAATTGTTTGGAAACTAGGGTTAAATGACCTCTGACCTCAAGGGTTAGGAGGGTCATTATCCCAGCCCCCCTCCACACAAAGCTTAAAAAATAAGTACAAGTTCCAAACGCGAAAAATTCATGGCACTGAGTGGCTGAGTGGTCTTATGCTATGGCTTTCAACCCAACTTTTGTGGGATCAAATCCCACAGGGAACATGCTTATTGTGGTGAACGTCAAAGTTTTTCTTTAGGGGTCAGAGAGATGTCATCACAACATACCTGCTTTTTTGAGTATAGGGTTACAGTTAGGGTGTAGGGTTACCGAGTTAGGGTTACACATAGGGTTGACCATATAACCCTTAACATTGAAGTTAGACACTTGAAACTACCACCATTACACTCACAGGACGCTCAGCTTTCATTTGAAGCCAGTCCCACGCCTCTTGCTCCTTCCTGAGAGGAGTTATAGCAGATTCCAGAATGTGTCATTTGATGTCTAAATCTGGAATCCCCTTCCAGAAAATGACATCGATTTTTAAAAAGTGCAGGTAGACACTTGAAACTACAACCATTGCACTGCTCAGGTCCTAAGCTTTCATTTGATGCTAATCCCAGCCCTCTAGCTCCTTCCTGAGAGGAGTTATAGCAGATTCCAGAATCGGTCATTTGATGTCTAAATCTGGAATCCCCTTCCAGAAAATGACATCGATTTTTAAAAAGTGCAGGTAGACACTTAAAACTATAACCATTGCATTGCTGAGGCCCTAAGCTTTCATTTGATGCCAATCTCAGCCTTCTAGCTCCTTCCTGACAGGAGTTATCATTACTTGACCGAATCTTACCAAGACCACAACAGACCTGTCAGGGACCCCCGAGGGAGACACATATCAAACTTTCATAACCCTAGCCCTCATTGTTTGGGATTGTTAGGGTTACAGTTAGGGAGTAGGGTTACCGAGTTAGGGTGACACATAGGGTTGACCATAAAACCCTTAACATTTAAGTTAGACACTTGAAACTACCACCATTACACTCGGAGGGCCCTCAGCTTTCATTTGAAGCCAGTCCCACGCCTCTAGCTCCTTCCTGAGAGGAGTTAAGGCAGATTCCAGAATGTGTCATTTGATGTCTAAATCTGGAATCCCCTTCCAGAAAATGACATCGATTTCTAAAAAGTGACTTGAGACTTGACACTGCAACCATTGCACTGCTGAGGTCCTAAGCTTTCATTTGATGCTAATCCCAGCCATCTAGCTCCTTCCTGAGAGGAGTTAGGGTTGAGAATTCCAGAATCGGTCATTGGATGACACATTCTGGAATCCCCTTCCAGAAAGTGTCATTGAAACTTAAACGTGGAGTTAGACACTTGAAAGTACCACCGTTACACTCGCAAGGCCCTCAGCTTTCATTTGAAGCCAAGCCCACACTTCTACCTCCTTCCTGAGAGGAGTTACAGAGGATTCCAGAATTGGTCATTGAATGACGAAATCTGGAATCCCCTTCCAGATTGCGTTTCTGAAGCTCAGGGTGTTTGGATCAGCCCAAAAACACCCAAAACAGACAGTCACTGCCCCAAGAGACACGTGTGCGGGGTTGTTGCCAGTCCCCGAAGGGTTCCACATTTCATGGTGGAAATTGACCGAACCGACCCTCAGGACACCCAAGGCTCATCCCCACGGGTCCAACCATATACATTATGGGGTGATTCATGAGGTCAAATTTTTCTGCTAGGGTTACAGAGACGACACCACAACCCACCTGTCAGGGACCCCCGAGGGAGACACATATCAAACTTTCATAACCCTAGCCCTCATTGTTTGGGATTGTTAGGGTTACAGTTAGGGAGTAGGGTTACCGAGTTAGGGTTACACATAGGGTTGACCATAAAACCCTTAACATTGAAGTTACACACTTGAAATTACCACCATTACACTCGGAGGGCCCTCAGCTTTCATTTGAAGCCAGTCCCACGCATCTAGCTCCTTCCTGAGAGGAGTTATAGCAGATTCCAGAATCGGTCATTTGATGTCTAAATCTGGAATCCCCTTCCAGAAAATGACATCGATTTTTAAAAAGTGACTTGAGACTTGACACTGCAACCATTGCACTGCTGAGGTCCTAAGCTTTCATTTGATGCTAATCCCAGCCATCTAGCTCCTTCCTGAGAGGAGTTAAGGCAGATTCCAGAATGTGTCATTTGATGTCTAAATCTGGAATCCCCTTCCAGAAAATGACATCGATTTTTAAAAAGTGACTTGAGACGTGACACTGCAACCATTACACTGCTGAGGTCCTAAGCTTTCATTTGATGCTAATCCCAGCCCTCTAGCTCCTTCCTGAGAGGAGTTATAGCAGATTCCAGAATCGGTCATTTGATGTCTAAATCTGGAATCCCCTTCCAGAAAATGACATTGATTTTTAAGAAGTGACTTGAGACTTGACACTGCAACCATTGCACTGCTGAGGTCCTAAGCTTTCACTTGATGCTAATCCCAGCCCTCTAGCTCCTTCCTGAGAGGAGTTATAGCAGAGGATTCCAGAATCGGTCATTGGATGACACATTCTGGAATCCCCTTCCAGAAAGTGTCATTGAAACTTAAACGTGGAGTTAGACACTTGAAAGTACCACCGTTACACTTGCAAGGCCCTCAGCTTTCATTTGAAGCCAATCCCACACTTCTACCTCCTTCCTGAGAGGAGTTACAGAGGATTCCAGAATTGGTCATTGAATGACGAAATCTGGAATCCCCTTCCAGATTGCGTTTCTGAAGCTCAGGGTGTTTGGATCAGCCCAAAAACACCCAAAACAGACAGTCACTGCCCCAAGAGACACGTGTGCGGGGTCGTTGCCAGTCCCCGAAGGGTTCCAAATTTCATGGTGGAAATTGACCGAACCGACCCTCAGGACACCCAAGGCTCATCCCCACGGATGCAACCATATACATTATCGGGTGATTCATGAGGTCAAATTTTTCTGCTAGGGTTACAGAGACGACACCACAACCCACCTGTCAGGGACCCCCGAGGGAGACACATATCAAACTTTCATAACCCTAGCCCTCATTGTTTGGGATTGTTAGGGTTACAGTTAGGGAGTAGGGTTACCGAGTTAGGGTTACACATAGGGTTGACCATAAAACCCTTAACATTGAAGTAAGACACTTGAAACTACCACCATTACACTCACAGGACCCTCAGCTTTCATTTGAAGCCAGTCCCACGCCTCTAGCTCCTTCCTGAGAGGAGTTATAGCAGATTCCAGAATCGGTCATTTGATGTCTAAATCTGGAATCCCCTTCCAGAAAATGACATTGATTTTTAAGAAGTGACTTGAGACTTGACACTGCAACCATTACACTGCTGAGGTCCTAAGCTTTCATTTGATGCTAATCCCAGCCATCTAGCTCCTTCCTGAGAGGAGTTATCATTGCTTGACCGAATCTGGAATCCCAATCTGGAATCTGGAATCTGGAATCCCAATCTGGAATCTGGAATCTGGAATCTGGAATCTGGAATCCCAATCTGGAATCTGGAATCTGGAATCTGGAATCTGGAATCCCCTTCCAGATTGCATCTTTGAAGCTCAAAGTGTTTGGATCAGCCCAAAAACACCCAAAACAGACAGTCACCACCCCAACAGTTGTGTGTTTGGGGTTGTTGCCACTCCCCAAGGGGTCGCAAAATTCATGGTGGAAATTGACCCAACTGACCCTCAGGACACATAAGGCTCATCCCCCTGTATCCCACCATACAGTCTATGGGCTGATTCATGAGGTGAAATTTTTATGCAGGTTTACAGAGATGACATCATACCACACCTGTCAGGGACCCCCCCAGCTTTCATTTGAAGTAAATCCCACACCTCTAGCTCTTTCCTGAGCTCAGTTACAGCACCTTCCAGAATCGGTCAAGGCTTGACCAATCTGGAATCCCTATTCAAAATCTACAGTGTTGTAGTTGGACACTTGAAACCACTTCCATTGCACTGCTGAGGCCCTCAGCTTTCATTTGAAGTCATTGCCAGAGCTCTCGGTCCTTCCTGAGCGGAGTTGGAGCTCGTTTTCGGAATGTTCAGTTCCGGAAACGGAATCTTCAGTTCCGGAAACGGAATCTTCAGTTCTGGAAACGGAATCTTCAGTTCTGGAATCTTTGGTAGAAAGGTCCTAGGCACTCAGAAACGGTGGCCAAGGGAGCCCGAGTCCCCTAACAGCAGTTTAAACCAACTCCCAGCTCTCTAGCATGTTCCTACGGCTCACAGTGGTAGATTGAACCAATTGTGGAACTATATTCCAGAAAACGACAGACAAATTGCTCCCCCTAGTGGTAAAATGGTGGTACTGCAACAAAAAAAAATAGGTGCTAGAGAGTCAAAAGACACATCACCGGACTGTAAAAAATCCCCCGAATTCACCTAGACGTCCTGTTTTTGTCTAGGACCCATGGTTAGGGAAATAAATGCCACATACACTTTCCGGGTATAAAATGGCAATGCCAGATATGTTGTAGAGCTCGCCGAGGCGATTCCAACGGTCCTACTCCCGTCGCTCAGAGACCCTCAGAACAAGACCTGGAATCCCCTAATTAGGGTTAGGGTTAGGGTTAGGGTTAGGGTTAGGGTTAGGTTAGGTTAGGGTTAGGGTTAGGGTTAGGGTTAGGGTTAGGGTTAGGTTAGGGTTAGGGTTAGGTATAGGGATGAAAACCACTCAAAGTGCCGCTTTTTTGCTTTGAGATTGAATAAGTTTTTCTAGGAACAACTGACATGAATGGTTGAGACATCTATGGATAGGTCTGGACAAGATCTATCCATACATGTGTGAACCATGTTGGTGTGATGTAAGGGGGAGGAGTTATTCCCAAAAAAGGCACTTTGAAGTGAGTCTTTTGTTAATAACTTTGTAACCCTAGGTCATATAGACTTGAGACTTGAGCCATGCGTAGAGGGTGACGAGCCGGTCCGGGTGGTAGGGGTAGGGTTAGGGTTTCTGGAAGTTTGGGTCAAAAGTTGGTCAATGTGACATTCTGGAAGTAGGGTTGTGTCAGGGCTAGGGTTGTGAGTGCGTGGTGTGAAAATCAGGACTGTGGGCCTTTGTTTGGCTGAGTTACAGAGTCATGTTCCCGGAGCCCCATAGGAGTCAATGTAAGTGCTAGGGTTTCCCATAGGTAATAGGGATCATTAAGAACCCAGTTAATAACTGCTCGTGTAATAACTTCTTAACCCTAAGTGTGAGAGACTTGAGACTTGAGCCATGCGTAGAGGGTGACGAGCCGGTCCGGGTGGTAGGGGTAGGGTTAGGGTTTCTGGAAGTTTGGGTCCAAAGTTGGTCAATGTGACATTCTGGAAGTAGGGTTGTGTCAGGGCTAGGGTTGTGAGTGCGTGGTGTGAAAATCAGGACTGTGGGCCTTTGTTTGGCTGAGTTACAGAGTCATGTTCCCGGAGCCCCATAGGAGTCAATGTAAGTGTTAGGGCTTCCAGTAGGTAATAGGGGTAAATGGGGTCCTGAGTCATTGACTCAAGCTCCAATAACTTTGTAACCCTAGGTCATATAGACTTGAGACTTGAGCCATGCGTAGAGGGTGACGAGCCGGTCCGGGTGGTAGGGGTAGGGTTAGGGTTTCTGGAAGTTTGGGTCCAAAGTTGGTCAATGTGACATTCTGGAAGTAGGGTTGTGTCAGGTTAAGGGGTAAATGTGGTAATCGCAGGCCTGCGATTTTGAATAACTTCTTAACCCTAAGTGTGAGAGACTTGAGACTTGAGCCATGCGTAGAGGGTGACGAGCCGGTCCGGGTGGTAGGGGTAGGGTTAGGGTTTCTGGAAGTTTGGGTCCAAAGTTGGTCAATGTGACATTCTGGAAGTAGGGTTGTGTCAGGGCTAGGGTTGTGAGTGCGTGGTGTGAAAATCAGGACTGTGGGCCTTTGTTTGGCTGAGTTACAGAGTCATGTTCCCGGAGCCCCATAGGAGTCAATGTAAGTGCTAGGGTTTCCCATAGGTAATAGGGATCATTAAGAACCCAGTTAATAACTGCTCGTGTAATAACTTCTTAACCCTAAGTGTGAGAGACTTGAGACTTGAGCCATGCGTAGAGGGTGACGAGCCGGTCCGGGTGGTAGGGGTAGGGTTAGGGTTTCTGGAAGTTTGGGTCCAAAGTTGGTCAATGTGACATTCTGGAAGTAGGGTTGTGTCAGGGCTAGGGTTGTGAGTGCGTGGTGTGAAAATCAGGACTGTGGGCCTTTGTTTGGCTGAGTTACAGAGTCATGTTCCCGGAGCCCCATAGGAGTCAATGTAAGTGCTAGGGTTTCCCATAGGTAATAGGGATCATTAAGAACCCAGTTAATAACTGCTCGTGTAATAACTTCTTAACCCTAAGTGTGAGAGACTTGAGACTTGAGCCATGCGTAGAGGGTGACGAGCCGGTCCGGGTGGTAGGGGTAGGGTTAGGGTTTCTGGAAGTTTGGGTCCAAAGTTGGTCAATGTGACATTCTGGAAGTAGGGTTGTGTCAGGGCTAGGGTTGTGAGTGCGTGGTGTGAAAATTAGGGTTAGGGTTAGGGTTAGGTAATAGGGATCATTAAGAACCCAGTTAATAACTGCTCGTGTAATAACTTCTTAACCCTAAGTGTGAGAGACTTGAGACTTGAGCCATGCGTAGAGGGTGACGAGCCGGTCCGGGTGGTAGGGGTAGGGTTAGGGTTTCTGGAAGTTTGGGTCCAAAGTTGGTCAAAGTGACATTCTGGACCTAGGGTTGTGTCAGGGTTAGGGTTAGGTAATAGGGGTAAATGGGGTCCTGAGTCATTGACTCAAGCTCCAATAACTTTGTAACCCTAAGTGCTTGAGACTTGAGACTTGAGCCATGCGTAGAGGGTGACGAGCCGGTCCGGGTGGTAGGGGTAGGGTTAGGTAATAGGGATCATTAAGAACCCAGTTAATAACTGCTCGTGTAATAACTTTGTAACCCTAAGTGTGAGAGACTTGAGACTTGAGCCATGCGTAGAGGGTGACGAGCCGGTCCGGGTGGTAGGGTTAGGGTTAGGGTTTCTTGAAGTTTTGGTCAAAAGTTGGTCAATGTGACATTCTGGAAGTAGGGTTGTAGGGTTAGGGTTAGGTTAGGTTAAGGGGTAAATGTGGTAATCGCAGGCCTGCGATTTTGAATAACTTTGTAACCCTAAGTGCTTGAGACTTGAGACTTAGGGTTAGGGTTAGGGTTAGGTATAGGGATAAAAACCACTCAAAGTGCCTCTTTTTTGCTTTGAGATTGAATGACTTTTTCTAGGAACAACTGACATGAATGGTTGAGACATCTATGGATAGGTCTGGACGAGATCTATCCATACATGTGTGAACCATGTTGGTGTGATGTAAGGGGGAGGAGTTATTCCCAAAAAAAGCACTTTGAAGTGAGTCTTTTGTTAATAACTTTGTAACCCTAAGTGTGAGAGACTTGAGACTTGAGCCATGCGTAGAGGGTGACGAGCCGGTCCGGGTGGTAGGGTTAGGGTTAGGGTTTCTGGAAGTTTGGGTCAAAAGTTGGTCAATGTGACATTCTGGAAGTAGGGTTGTGTCAAGGCTAGGGTTGTGAGTGCGTGGTGTGAAAATCAGGACTGTGGGCCTTTGTTTGGCTGAGTTACAGAGTCATGTTCCCGGAGCCCCATAGGAGTCAATGTAAGTGTTAGGGTTTCCAGTAGGTAATAGGGATCATTAAGAACCCAGTTAATAACTGCTCGTGTAATAACTTTGTAACCCTAAGTGCTTGAGACTTGAGACTTGAGCCATGCGTAGAGGGTGACGAGCCGGTCCGGGTGGTAGGGGTAGGGTTAGGGTTTCTGGAAGTTTGGGTCAAAAGTTGGTCAAAGTGACATTCTGGACCTAGGGTTGTGTCAGGTTAAGGGGTAAATGTGGTAGGGTTAGGGTTAGGGTTAGGGTTAGGGTTAGGGTTAGGTTAGGGTTAGGGTTAGGGTTAGGGGACACCGTCGATTTGATAGGAATCTGGAATTCCAGAACGGAAGAATCCGGATCCGGAATTTGCAATTCTGGAATCTGGAATCTGGAATCTGGAATCCAGAACTGAAAATTCCGTTTCCGGTTTTTTCAATTCCGGAATCTCAATTCCGGATTTTGACCACTATGTTTTGAGCGCTAGAGAGCCATCAAAAGTTAGAAAACCATTTTAAAATTCAGTTTTCAAGTGGCTAACCCATGTTTTTCACCAAAATGACTCTAAATAAATCAGAGAACCCGGCCATGTGGGATTTTCACCCGAAATGCCAAAAATGTTGGGACGAGCCCCAAAACACACAAAACAGACAGTCACACCCCCACAAACGCGTGGGTGGGGGTCCCGCCGGTCCCCGAGGGGTCAAAAATTTCACGTTGGAAATTGACCCGACCGACCCTGAGGACAAAGAAAGCTCATCAGCCCGGATCAACGCTAGAGAGCGGGGGCCGATTGGTGAAGTCAAACATTTCTAGAGGTCCTGGAGAGATGACACCCCACCACACCTGTCAGGGACCTCCCCAGCTGTCAGTGGAAGCCAATCCCAGTCCTCTAGCTACTTCCTGGGCGGAGTTATCATTGCTTGACCGCATCTGGAATCCCATTCCAATCTGGAATCTGGAATCTGGAATCTGGAATCCCAACCTGGAATCTGGAATCTGGAATCTGGAATCTGGAATCCCAACCTGGAATGTGGAATCTGGAATCTGGAATCTGGAATCTGGAATCCCAACCTGGAATCTGGAATCTGGAATCTGGAATCTGGAATCCCAATCTGGAATCTGGAATCCCCTTCCAGATTGCGTCTTTGAAGCTCAAAGTGTTTGGATCAGCCCAAAAACACCCAAAACAGACAGTCACCGCCCCGAGAGACACGTGTGCGGGGTCGTTGCCAGTCCCCGAGGGGTCCCAAATTTCATGGTGGAAATTGACCCGACTGACCCTCAGGACACCCAAGGCTCATCCCCACCGATCCAACCACATAGACTATGGGCTGATTCATGAGGTCAAATTTTTATCCAGGGGGTAGAGAGATGACACCCCACCACACCTGTCAGGGACCTCCCCAGCTGTCAGTAGAAGCCAATCCCAGTCCTCTAGCTACTTCCTGGGCAGAGTTAGAGCAGATTCCAGATTTGGTCATTGGTTGACCTAATCTGGAATCCCCTTCCAGAATGTGACATCGATTTTTAAAAAGTGCAGGTAGACACTTGAAACTACAACCATTGCACTGCTGAGGCCCTAAGCTTTCATTTGATGCCAATCTCAGCCCTCTAGCTCCTTCCTGAGAGGAGTTATCATTGCTTGACCGAATCTGGAATCCCCTTCCAGATTGCGTTTTTGACCCTTAAGATTGCAGGTAGACACGTGAAACCACCACCATTGCACTGCTGAGGCCCTCAGCTGTCATCTGAAGCCCAGCCCAGTCCTCTAGCTCCTTCCTGGGCGGAGTTATCATTGCTTGACCGAATCTGGAATCTGGAATCTGGAATCTGGAATCTGGAATCCCAATCTGGAATCTGGAATCCACTTCCAGATTGGGTCTTTGAAGCTCAAAGTGTTTGGATCAGCCCCAAAACACCCAAAACAGACAGTCACCGCCCCGAGAGACACGTGTGCGGGGTCGTTGCCAGTCCCCGAGGGGTCCCAAATTTCATGGTGGAAATTGACAAAACTGACCCTCAGGACACCCAAGGCTCATCCCCACCGATCAACCACATAGACTATGGGCTGATTCATGAGGTCAAATTTTTATCCAGGGGGTAGAGAGATGACATCACAACACACCTGTCAGGGACCCCCCAGCTGTCATCTGATGTCACTCCCAGCCCTCCAGCTCTTTCCTGGGCCGAGTTAGAGCAGATTCCAGATTCGGTCATTGGTTGACCAAATCTGGAATCCCCTTCCAGAATAAGTCCTTGACCCTTAAATGTGGAGTTAAACACTTGAAACCACCACCATTGCACTGCTGAGGCTCTCAGCTATCATCTGAAGTCAATCCCAGCCCTCTAGCTCCTTCCCGGGCAAAGTTATAGCTGATTCCAGATTTGGTCATTGGTTGACGAAATCTGGAATTGCCTTCCAGAATGTGACATCGTTTTTTGAAAAGTTACATTTAGACACTTGAAACCACCACCATTGCATTGCTGAGGTCCTAAGCTTTAATTTGACACCAATCTTACCACTGTAGCTCCTTCCTGAGCTGAGTTATAGCTGATTCCAGAAGCTGTCATTGGTTGACCGAATCTGGAATCCTTAGCCATGTTAGCTCCACATGCTAGGATGAGCCCAAAAACACCCAAAACAGACAGTCAGCAGCCCAAGAAATACGTGTATGGGGTTGTTGCCGTCCCCGAGAGGTCCGAAATTTCACGGTGGAAATTGACCGAACCGACCCTCAGGACACCCAATGCTAATCGCGTATCAACACATATCCAACTCCCATAACCCTAACCCTAATGTTGATGGAATTAGGGTTAGATTACCGTTGACCGCTAGGGTTACGAGGTTCCCAGAGGGCTGAAAATGCTCCTCATCAGCCTCCCAATCCATCCATATAGACTATGCGCTGATTCGTGAGGTCAAATTTTTACGCTAGGGTTAGAGATATGAAACCTCAACAGACCTGTCAGGGACCCCCCGGGGAGACGCATATCAAATTTGCATAACCCTAACCCTAATCGTTTGCGAACTAGGGCTCGATGACCTTTGACCCCTAGGGTCAAGTTGGTCCCAGAGGGCTGAAACTTCACACAGCGGAAGGCCTGGCCCCCCCGATCAACCTCCCCGAGTTTGGTGCCAATCGGTCAATTCGTTAATTTTCACCCCCTATGACAGACTACAGATCCTCTAGGGTTACTATGCCATGAGCCTCCCAATCCTCTCTGAAATGAGATTTCGCTGAAAAAAGTGAAAAAACACGATTTGAAGGAGATCCAAAGGTCCGATCGGGATGCCATTCCACACAGGTGTCGGGGACCCCCCTGGGCCTCACCTGTCAAAGCCACACCCTCCTAGCCCCTCCCCTTCCAGAGTTATTCAATTAAACGCGCTCTGGAGGTTAAAGGTCACTGGGCGGGGCTAGGAGGGCAGCAGAGGGATGACCTTCCACAAACAGGTCAGGGACCCCCCTGGGGGTCACCTGACAAAGCCACACCCTCCTAGCCCCTCCCCTTCCAGAGTTATTCAACTCCAAAGTCGTTAGCGGCGGCTAATGCTAAACGCGTTAACCACGCGGCTTGTGCACGCGCTGGAGGGATATCCTTTTACACACCCATCAGGGACCCTCCCGGGAGTCATGCATCCAAATCCCATCCTCCTAACCCTAATCGTTTAGGAGTTATTAAAGCTCAAAGTTAGGGTTAGCAGCTAACGGCTAATTTAAGCTCCTTCTCAATTTGCGCAGTAATTCTACGCGGTGGGCGGGGCTGCCCCATATCAAAGGGTGCCTAAGGTCACCACGCACCCTGTGTGCGAGTTTGAGCCGGCTAGCTATCACCGTTTGGGAGCTATTAACGAAAATAGCTAAATTAGCTCGTTTTTTAGCCGCAAAACGTTAGCATTTGCCTATTTAACATACTTCTACATGTCCCGGGAGGCTGAAAATTTTACCACAGGTGCAGAAGGGGACCCCGAGGCAACCCTGAAAGTCTCAGCCCTCCAGCTATTACCGTTGATTTTTAAAAAATAAAAATGTGAAAACGCGAAATGCAGAAAGTAGCTTTTTTCGGGTATTTCCGTTTCAGCTACAACCACCGCAGCCGGCACACATCAGCGGGGTGTAGAGACGGTCATTTTGATGCCACTTTGACCTCGTTTGCTCCAGTATTTCAAAAATGGCGCACAAAATATGTTCGGTTAAGGCGTTTTTGAAAACGAGTGCCTTCAGCTCTCCTGAAAGACTTCCGGGTGGCCTAGAGGGCTGAGATCGCACACCGTGGATGTGCTGCCAGCCCCGATGCATGACCCCGAATTTCAGCTCCCTGGCTCAAGGCCTTATGGGAAAGGTCACCCCGTTGACCTTTGACCGATAGGGTCAGGAGGGTCGCACAGGGCTGAAACTTCTCACAATGGATACCCTGGCTCCCCCGATGCAGGTTCCCGAGTTTCGTGTCGATCGGTCAAAGCGTTGAGGGATTGTGCTATGATTCAGGCTTCATTTCGGGCCTTCTGCAGGGCAAGTGAAAACGGATGGATTTTTTTGGAAAAAAGTATTCGAGAGAGCTGAAACTTCACAGGGTGGATGCCCTGGAAGCCCCGATGCAGGATCTAGCGTTTTTTTGTCTCTAGCTCAATGCGTTGTTTTCACCCTCTGAGTTTCACCCTTAGAGTGATGAGGGGATCCCTGACCTCACATGAGGTATGTGTGCGGGGGTCCTGCCGGTCCCCGAGGGTCCCAAATTTCATGGTGGAAATTGACCCAACCGACCCTCAGGACACCCAAGGCTCATCCCCACGGATCCAACCATATAGATTATGTGCTGATTCATGAGGTCAAATTTTTCTGCTAGGGTTACAGAAATGACACCACAACACACCTGTCAGGCACCCCCCAGTGAGACACATATCCAACTTTCATAACCCTAGCCCTAATGGTCTGCGATCTAGGGTTAGATGACCTTTGACCCCTAGGGTCAAGATGGTCCCAGAGGGCTGAAAATCCACACAGCGGCTCTCCCAGCACCCCCGATGAAGCTCCCCGAGTTTCGTGCCAATCGGGCAAAGCGTTAATTTTCACCCCCTATGACAGACTACAGATCCTCTAGGGTTACTATGCCATCAGCCTCCCAATCCTCTCTGAAATGAGATTTCGCTGAAAAAAGTGAAAAAACATGATTTGAAGGAGATCCAAAGGTCCGATCGGGATGCCATCGCACACAACTGTCGGGGACCCCACTGGAAGTCAACTGTTCAAGCCACACCCTCCTAGCCCCTCCCCTTCCAGAGTTATTCAATTAAACGCGCTCCTGAGGTAAAAGGTCATTGGGCGGGGCTAGGAGGGCAGCAGAGGGATGAGGTCCTACATACAGGTCAGGGACCCCCCAGGGAGTCAGCTGTTAAAGCCACACCCTCCTAGCCCCTCCCCTTCCAGAGTTATTCAACTCCAAAGTCGTTAGCGGCGGCTAATGCTAAATGCAACAACCACGCGGCTTCCACACGCGCGGGAGGGATCCCCTTCCACACATCCATCAGGGACCCCCCCGGGAGTCATGCCTCCAACCCCCATCCTCCTAACCCTAATCGTTTAGGAGTTATTCAAGCTGGAAGTTAGAGTTAGCAGCTAACGGCTAATTTCAGCTCCCGCCCACTTTGTGCAGTAATTCCACGCGGTGGGCGGGGCTGCCCCATATCGATGGGTGCCTAAGGTCACCACACACTCTGTGTGCGAGTTTGAGCCGGCTAGCTGTCATCGTTTGGGAGCTATTAATGTAAATAGCGAAATTAGCTCCTATTTTAGCCACAAAACGTTAGCATTTGCCTATTTCACATACTTCTACATGTCCCGGAGGGCTGAAAATTTTACCACAGGTGTGGGATGGGACCCCAAGGAAATCCTGAAAGTCTCAGCCCTCTAGCTATCACCGTTGATTTTTAAAAAATAAAAACGTGAAACGGCGAAATACAGAAACGTGCTTTTTTCGGGTATTTCCGTTTCAGCTACAACCACCACTGTCGGCACACATCAGCGGGGTGTAGAGACGGTCATTTTGATGCCACTTTGAGCTCGTTTGCTCAAGTATTTCAAAAATGGCGCACAAAATATGTTCGGTTAAGGCGTTTTTGAAAACGAGTGCCTTCAGCTCTCCTGAAAGACTTCCGGGTGGCCTAGAGGGCTGAGATCGCACACCGTGGATGTGCTGCCAGCCCCGATGCATGACAGCGAATTTCAGCTCCCTGGCTCAAGGCCTTATGGGAAAGGTCACCCCGTTGACCTTTGACCGATAGGGTCAGGAGGGTCGCACAGGGCTGAAACTTCTCACACTGGATACCCTGGCTCCCCCGATGAACATACGTGAGCCTCGTGTCGATCGGTCAACGTTTAAATTTTGACCCCTGGGAGAGCTTGCAAATCCCCCAGACTCAGTGGGGCATCAGCCTCCCAATCCAACCATGTAGATTATACGCTGATTCATGAGGTCAAATTTTTCTGCTAGGGTTAGAGAAATGACACCACAACACACCTGTCAGGCACCCCCCAGGGAGACACATATCAATTTTTCATCACCGTAACCCTAATAGTCAGCAAACTAGGGTTAGATTACCTCTACCCCCTCGGGCTAGGAGGGTCATTATCCCAGCCCCCCTCCACACAAAGCTTAAAAAATAAGTACAAGTTCCAAACGCGAAAAATTCATAGCACTGAGTGGCCGAGTGGTCTAATGCTATGGCTTGCAACCAGTAGGTTGTGGGATCAAACCCCACGGGGGACATGCTTATTGTGGTGCATCTTGAGCAGTGGAGACTTAGTGTTACTGAGGCAAAGTGTTTTATTAAACTAACTTAGCCTAACCTTTCAGATTCCAGAATCTGACATTGGATGACTAAATCTGGAATCCCCTTCCAGAATGTGACATCGTTTTTTAAAAAGTGCAGGTACACACCTGAAAGGAACACCATTACACTCTTAAGGCCCTAAGCTGTCATTGGAAGCCAATAAAAACCCTGACTGGAGTTAGGGTCAAGGCTTAGGGCTTAGGGTTGCAAATAGGGTTGACCAAAGACCCCTTACCATTTAAGTCAGACACTTGAAACCACTACCATTGTACTGCCAAGGCCCTAAGCTTTCATTTGATGCCAATCCCACACTTCTAGGGCCTTCCTGGACAAAGTTAGAGATTGTCACCAGAATGAAGCAAGCTGGCATTGCATTCCAGAAAGAGACATTGAAACCCAAAGTGTTTGGATCAGCCCAAAAACACCCAAAACCGACAGCCACCTTTCATAACCCTAGCCCTAAGTGTCAGGAAACTAGGGTTAAATGACCTCTGACCCCTAGGGTTAGGAGGGTCATTATTCCAACCCCCCTCCACACAAAGCTTAAAAAATAAGTACAAGTTCCAAACGCGAAAAATTCATGGCACTGAGTGGCTGAGTGGTCTTATGCTATGGCTTTCAACCCAACTTTTGTGGGATCAAATCCCACAGGGAACATGCTTATTGTGGTGAACGTCAAAGTTTTTCTTTAGGGGTCAGAGAGATGTCATCACAACATACCTGCTTTTTGGGGTATAGGGTTACAGTTAGGGTGTAGGGTTACCGAGTTAGGGTTACACATAGGGTTGACCATATAACCCTTAACATTGAAGTTAGAAACTACCACCATTACACTGCTGAGGTCCTAAGCTTTCATTTGATGCTAATCCCAGCCCTCTAGCTCCTTCCTGAGAGGAGTTATAGCAGATTCCAGAATGTGTCATTTGATGTCTAAATCTGGAATCCCCTTCCAGAAAATGACATCGATTTTTAAAAAGTGCAGGTAGACACTTGAAACTACAACCATTGCATTGCTCAGGCCCTAAGCTTTCATTTGATGCCAATCTCAGCCTTCTAGCTCCTTCCTGACAGGAGTTATCATTGCTTGACCGAATCTTACCGAGACCACAACAGACCTGTCAGGGACCCCCGAGGGAGACACATATCAAACTTTCATAACCCTAGCCCTCATTGTTTGGGATTGTTAGGGTTACAGTTAGGGAGTAGGGTTACCGAGTTAGGGTTACACATAGGGTTGACCATAAAACCCTTAACATTCAAGTTAGACACTTGAAACTACCACCTTTACACTCGTAGGGCCCTCAGCTTTCATTTGAAGCCAGTCCCACGCCTCTAGCTCCTTCCTGAGAGGAGTTAAGGCAGATTCCAGAATGTGTCATTTGATGTCTAAATCTGGAATCCCCTTCCAGAAAATGACATCGATTTTTAAAAAGTGACTTGAGACTTGACACTGCAACCATTGCACTGCTGAGGTCCTAAGCTTTCATTTGATGCTAATCCCAGCCCTCTAGCTCCTTCCTGAGAGGAGTTAGGGTTGATAATTCCAGAATCGGTCATTTGATGTCTAAATCTGGAATCCCCTTCCAGAAAATGACATCGATTTTTAAAAAGTGCAGGTAGACACTTGAAACTATAACCATTGCATTGCTGAGGCCCTAAGCTTTCATTTGATGCCAATCTCAGCCTTCTAGCTCCTTCCTGACAGGAGTTATCATTACTTGACCGAATCTTACCAAGACCACAACAGACCTGTCAGGGACCCCCGAGGGAGACACATATCAAACTTTCATAACCCTAGCCCTCATTGTTTGGGATTGTTAGGGTTACAGTTAGGGAGTAGGGTTACCGAGTTAGGGTTACACATAGGGTTGACCATAAAACCCTTAACATTGAAGTTAGACACTTGAAACTACCACCATTACACTCGGAGGGCCCTCAGCTTTCATTTGAAGCCAGTCCCACGCCTCTAGCTCCTTCCTGAGAGGAGTTAAGGCAGATTCCAGAATGTGTCATTTGATGTCTAAATCTGGAATCCCCTTCCAGAAAATGACATCGATTTCTAAAAAGTGACTTGAGACTTGACACTGCAACCATTGCACTGCTGAGGTCCTAAGCTTTCATTTGATGCTAATCCCAGCCATCTAGCTCCTTCCTGAGAGGAGTTATAGCAGATTCCAGAATCGGTCATTTGATGTCTAAATCTGGAATCCCCTTCCAGAAAATGACATCGATTTTTAAAAAGTGACTTGAGACTTGACACTGCAACCATTACACTGCTGAGGTCCTAAGCTTTCATTTGATGCTAATCCCAGCCCTCTAGCTCCTTCCTGAGAGGAGTTAGGGTTGAGAATTCCAGAATCGGTCATTGGATGACACATTCTGGAATCCCCTTCCAGAAAGTGTCATTGAAACTTAAACGTGGAGTTAGACACTTGAAAGTACCACCGTTACACTCGCAAGGCCCTCAGCTTTCATTTGAAGCCAAGCCCACACTTCTACCTCCTTCCTGAGAGGAGTTACAGAGGATTCCAGAATTGGTCATTGAATGACGAAATCTGGAATCCCCTTCCAGATTGCGTTTCTGAAGCTCAGGGTGTTTGGATCAGCCCAAAAACACCCAAAACAGACAGTCACTGCCCCAAGAGACACGTGTGCGGGTTCGTTGCCAGTCCCCGAAGGGTTCCAAATTTCATGGTGGAAATTGACCGAACTGACCCTCAGGACACCCAAGGCTCATCCCCACGGGTCCAACCATACACATTATGGGGTGATTCATGAGGTCAAATTTTTCTGCTAGGGTTACAGAGACGACACCACAACCCACCTGTCAGGCACCCCCCAGTGAGACACATATCCAACTTTCATAACCCTAGCCCTCATTGTTTGGGATTGTTAGGGTTACAGTTAGGGAGTAGGGTTACCGAGTTAGGGTTACACATAGGGTTGACCATAAAACCCTTAACATTGAAGTTACACACTTGAAATTACCACCATTACACTCACATGACCCTCAGCTTTCATTTGAAGCCAGTCCCACGCCTCTAGCTCCTTCCTGAGAGGAGTTATAGCAGATTCCAGAATCGGTCATTTGATGTCTAAATCTGGAATCCCCTTCCAGAAAATGACATCGATTTTTAAAAAGTGACTTGAGACTTGACACTGCAACCATTACACTGCTGAGGTCCTAAGCTTTCATTTGATGCTAATCCCAGCCATCTAGCTCCTTCCTGAGAGGAGTTATCATTGCTTGACCGAATCTGGAATCCCAATCTGGAATCTGGAATCTGGAATCTGGAATCTGGAATCCCAATCTGGAATCTGGAATCTGGAATCTGGAATCCCAATCTGGAATCTGGAATCTGGAATCTGGAATCTGGAATCCCCTTCCAGATTGCATCTTTGAAGCTCAAAGTGTTTGGATCAGCCCAAAAACACCCAAAACAGACAGTCACCACCCCAACAGTTGTGTGTTTGGGGTTGTTGCCACTCCCCAAGGGGTCGCAAAATTCATGGTGGAAATTGACCCAACTGACCCTCAGGACACATAAGGCTCATCCCCCTGTATCCCACCATACAGTCTATGGGCTGATTCATGAGGTGAAATTTTTATGCAGGTTTACAGAGATGACATCATACCACACCTGTCAGGGACCCCCCCAGCTTTCATTTGAAGTAAATCCCACACCTCTAGCTCTTTCCTGAGCTCAGTTACAGCACCTTCCAGAATCGGTCAAGGCTTGACCAATCTGGAATCCCTATTCAAAATCTACAGTGTTGTAGTTGGACACTTGAAACCACTTCCATTGCACTGCTGAGGCCCTCAGCTTTCATTTGAAGTCATTGCCAGAGCTCTCGGTCCTTCCTGAGCGGAGTTGGAGCTCGTTTTCAGAATGTTCAGTTCCGGAAACGGAATCTTCAGTTCCGGAAACGGAATCTTCAGTTCTGGAAACGGAATCTTCAGTTCTGGAATCTTTGGTAGAAAGGTCCTAGGCACTCAGAAACGGTGGCCAAGGGAGCCCGAGTCCCCTAACAGCAGTTTAAACCAACTCCCAGCTCTCTAGCATGTTCCTACGGCTCACAGTGGTAGATTGAACCAATTGTGGAACTATATTCCAGAAAACGACAGACAAATTGCTCCCCCTAGTGGTAAAATGGTGGTACTGCAACAAAAAAAAATAGGTGCTAGAGAGTCAAAAGACACATCACCGGACTGTAAAAAATCCCCCGAATTCACCTAGACGTCCTGTTTTTGTCTAGGACCCATGGTTAGGGAAATAAATGCCACATACACTTTCCGGGTATAAAATGGCAATGCCAGATATGTTGTAGAGCTCGCCGAGGCGATTCCAACGGTCCTACTCCCGTCGCTCAGAGACCCTCAGAACAAGACCTGGAATCCCCTAATTAGGGTTAGGGTTAGGGTTAGGTTAGGTTAGGGTTAGGGTTAGGGTTAGGGTTAGGGTTAGGGTTAGGTTAGGGTTAGGGTTAGGTATAGGGATGAAAACCACTCAAAGTGCCGCTTTTTTGCTTTGAGATTGAATAAGTTTTTCTAGGAACAACTGACATGAATGGTTGAGACATCTATGGACAGGTCTGGACAAGATCTATCCATACATGTGTGAACCATGTTGGTGTGATGTAAGGGGGAGGAGTTATTCCCAAAAAAGGCACTTTGAAGTGAGTCTTTTGTTAATAACTTTGTAACCCTAGGTCATATAGACTTGAGACTTGAGCCATGCGTAGAGGGTGACGAGCCGGTCCGGGTGGTAGGGGTAGGGTTAGGGTTTCTGGAAGTTTGGGTCCAAAGTTGGTCAATGTGACATTCTGGAAGTAGGGTTGTGTCAGGGCTAGGGTTGTGAGTGCGTGGTGTGAAAATCAGGACTGTGGGCCTTTGTTTGGCTGAGTTACAGAGTCATGTTCCCGGAGCCCCATAGGAGTCAATGTAAGTGTTAGGGTTTGCAGTAGGTTAAGGGGTAAATGTGGTAATCGCAGGCCTGCGATTTTGAATAACTTTGTAACCCTAAGTGTGAGAGACTTGAGACTTGAGCCATGCGTAGAGGGTGACGAGCCGTTCCGGGTGGTAGGGGTAGGGTTAGGGTTTCTGGAAGTTTGGGTCCAAAGTTGGTCAATGTGACATTCCGGAAGTAGGGTTGTGTCAGGGCTAGGGTTGTGAGTGCGTGGTGTGAAAATCAGGACTGTGGGCCTTTGTTTGGCTGAGTTACAGAGTCATGTTCCCGGAGCCCCATAGGGTTAGGTTAAGGTATAGGGATGAAAACCACTCAAAGTGCCGCTTTTTTGCTTTGAGATTGAATAAGTTTTTCTAGGAACAACTGACATGAATGGTTGAGACATCTATGGATAGGTCTGGACAAGATCTATCCATACATGTGTGAACCATGTTGGTGTGATGTAAGGGGGAGGAGTTATTCCCAAAAAAGGCACTTTGAAGTGAGTCTTTTGTTAATAACTTTGTAACCCTAGGTCATATAGACTTGAGACTTGAGCCATGCGTAGAGGGTGACGAGCCGGTCCGGGTGGTAGGGGTAGGGTTAGGGTTTCTGGAAGTTTGGGTCCAAAGTTGGTCAATGTGACATTCTGGAAGTAGGGTTGTGTCAGGGCTAGGGTTGTGAGTGCGTGGTGTGAAAATCAGGACTGTGGGCCTTTGTTTGGCTGAGTTACAGAGTCATGTTCCCGGAGCCCCATAGGAGTCAATGTAAGTGCTAGGGTTTCCCATAGGTAATAGGGATCATTAAGAACCCAGTTAATAACTGCTCGTGTAATAACTTCTTAACCCTAAGTGTGAGAGACTTGAGACTTGAGCCATGCGTAGAGGGTGACGAGCCGGTCCGGGTGGTAGGGGTAGGGTTAGGGTTTCTGGAAGTTTGGGTCCAAAGTTGGTCAATGTGACATTCTGGAAGTAGGGTTGTGTCAGGGCTAGGGTTGTGAGTGCGTGGTGTGAAAATCAGGACTGTGGGCCTTTGTTTGGCTGAGTTACAGAGTCATGTTCCCGGAGCCCCATAGGAGTCAATGTAAGTGTTAGGGCTTCCAGTAGGTAATAGGGGTAAATGGGGTCCTGAGTCATTGACTCAAGCTCCAATAACTTTGTAACCCTAGGTCATATAGACTTGAGACTTGAGCCATGCGTAGAGGGTGACGAGCCGGTCCGGGTGGTAGGGGTAGGGTTAGGGTTTCTGGAAGTTTGGGTCCAAAGTTGGTCAATGTGACATTCTGGAAGTAGGGTTGTGTCAGGTTAAGGGGTAAATGTGGTAATCGCAGGCCTGCGATTTTGAATAACTTCTTAACCCTAAGTGTGAGAGACTTGAGACTTGAGCCATGCGTAGAGGGTGACGAGCCGGTCCGGGTGGTAGGGGTAGGGTTAGGGTTTCTGGAAGTTTGGGTCCAAAGTTGGTCAATGTGACATTCTGGAAGTAGGGTTGTGTCAGGGCTAGGGTTGTGAGTGCGTGGTGTGAAAATCAGGACTGTGGGCCTTTGTTTGGCTGAGTTACAGAGTCATGTTCCCGGAGCCCCATAGGAGTCAATGTAAGTGCTAGGGTTTCCCATAGGTAATAGGGATCATTAAGAACCCAGTTAATAACTGCTCGTGTAATAACTTCTTAACCCTAAGTGTGAGAGACTTGAGACTTGAGCCATGCGTAGAGGGTGACGAGCCGGTCCGGGTGGTAGGGGTAGGGTTAGGGTTTCTGGAAGTTTGGGTCCAAAGTTGGTCAATGTGACATTCTGGAAGTAGGGTTGTGTCAGGGCTAGGGTTGTGAGTGCGTGGTGTGAAAATCAGGACTGTGGGCCTTTGTTTGGCTGAGTTACAGAGTCATGTTCCCGGAGCCCCATAGGAGTCAATGTAAGTGCTAGGGTTTCCCATAGGTAATAGGGATCATTAAGAACCCAGTTAATAACTGCTCGTGTAATAACTTCTTAACCCTAAGTGTGAGAGACTTGAGACTTGAGCCATGCGTAGAGGGTGACGAGCCGGTCCGGGTGGTAGGGGTAGGGTTAGGGTTTCTGGAAGTTTGGGTCCAAAGTTGGTCAATGTGACATTCTGGAAGTAGGGTTGTGTCAGGGCTAGGGTTGTGAGTGCGTGGTGTGAAAATCAGGGTTAGGGTTAGGGTTAGGGTTAGGTAATAGGGATCATTAAGAACCCAGTTAATAACTGCTCGTGTAATAACTTCTTAACCCTAAGTGTGAGAGACTTGAGACTTGAGCCATGCGTAGAGGGTGACGAGCCGGTCCGGGTGGTAGGGGTAGGGTTAGGGTTTCTGGAAGTTTGGGTCCAAAGTTGGTCAAAGTGACATTCTGGACCTAGGGTTGTGTCAGGGTTAGGGTTAGGTAATAGGGGTAAATGGGGTCCTGAGTCATTGACTCAAGCTCCAATAACTTTGTAACCCTAAGTGCTTGAGACTTGAGACTTGAGCCATGCGTAGAGGGTGACGAGCCGGTCCGGGTGGTAGGGGTAGGGTTAGGTAATAGGGATCATTAAGAACCCAGTTAATAACTGCTCGTGTAATAACTTTGTAACCCTAAGTGTGAGAGACTTGAGACTTGAGCCATGCGTAGAGGGTGACGAGCCGGTCCGGGTGGTAGGGTTAGGGTTAGGGTTTCTTGAAGTTTTGGTCAAAAGTTGGTCAATGTGACATTCTGGAAGTAGGGTTGTAGGGTTAGGGTTAGGTTAGGTTAAGGGGTAAATGTGGTAATCGCAGGCCTGCGATTTTGAATAACTTTGTAACCCTAAGTGCTTGAGACTTGAGACTTAGGGTTAGGGTTAGGGTTAGGTATAGGGATGAAAACCACTCAAAGTGCCGCTTTTTTGCTTTGAGATTGAATAAGTTTTTCTAGGAACAACTGACATGAATGGTTGAGACATCTATGGATAGGTCTGGACAAGATCTATCCATACATGTGTGAACCATGTTGGTGTGATGTAAGGGGGAGGAGTTATTCCCAAAAAAGGCACTTTGAAGTGAGTCTTTTGTTAATAACTTTGTAACCCTAGGTCATATAGACTTGAGACTTGAGCCATGCGTAGAGGGTGACGAGCCGGTCCGGGTGGTAGGGGTAGGGTTAGGGTTTCTGGAAGTTTGGGTCCAAAGTTGGTCAATGTGACATTCTGGAAGTAGGGTTGTGTCAGGGCTAGGGTTGTGAGTGCGTGGTGTGAAAATCAGGACTGTGGGCCTTTGTTTGGCTGAGTTACAGAGTCATGTTCCCGGAGCCCCATAGGAGTCAATGTAAGTGCTAGGGTTTCCCATAGGTAATAGGGATCATTAAGAACCCAGTTAATAACTGCTCGTGTAATAACTTCTTAACCCTAAGTGTGAGAGACTTGAGACTTGAGCCATGCGTAGAGGGTGACGAGCCGGTCCGGGTGGTAGGGGTAGGGTTAGGGTTTCTGGAAGTTTGGGTCCAAAGTTGGTCAATGTGACATTCTGGAAGTAGGGTTGTGTCATGGCTAGGGTTGTGAGTGCGTGGTGTGAAAATCAGGACTGTGGGCCTTTGTTTGGCTGAGTTACAGAGTCATGTTCCCGGAGCCCCATAGGAGTCAATGTAAGTGTTAGGGCTTCCAGTAGGTAATAGGGGTAAATGGGGTCCTGAGTCATTGACTCAAGCTCCAATAACTTTGTAACCCTAGGTCATATAGACTTGAGACTTGAGCCATGCGTAGAGGGTGACGAGCCGGTCCGGGTGGTAGGGGTAGGGTTAGGGTTTCTGGAAGTTTGGGTCCAAAGTTGGTCAATGTGACATTCTGGAAGTAGGGTTGTGTCAGGTTAAGGGGTAAATGTGGTAATCGCAGGCCTGCGATTTTGAATAACTTCTTAACCCTAAGTGTGAGAGACTTGAGACTTGAGCCATGCGTAGAGGGTGACGAGCCGGTCCGGGTGGTAGGGGTAGGGTTAGGGTTTCTGGAAGTTTGGGTCCAAAGTTGGTCAATGTGACATTCTGGAAGTAGGGTTGTGTCAGGGCTAGGGTTGTGAGTGCGTGGTGTGAAAATCAGGACTGTGGGCCTTTGTTTGGCTGAGTTACAGAGTCATGTTCCCGGAGCCCCATAGGAGTCAATGTAAGTGCTAGGGTTTCCCATAGGTAATAGGGATCATTAAGAACCCAGTTAATAACTGCTCGTGTAATAACTTCTTAACCCTAAGTGTGAGAGACTTGAGACTTGAGCCATGCGTAGAGGGTGACGAGCCGGTCCGGGTGGTAGGGGTAGGGTTAGGGTTTCTGGAAGTTTGGGTCCAAAGTTGGTCAATGTGACATTCTGGAAGTAGGGTTGTGTCAGGGCTAGGGTTGTGAGTGCGTGGTGTGAAAATCAGGACTGTGGGCCTTTGTTTGGCTGAGTTACAGAGTCATGTTCCCGGAGCCCCATAGGAGTCAATGTAAGTGCTAGGGTTTCCCATAGGTAATAGGGATCATTAAGAACCCAGTTAATAACTGCTCGTGTAATAACTTCTTAACCCTAAGTGTGAGAGACTTGAGACTTGAGCCATGCGTAGAGGGTGACGAGCCGGTCCGGGTGGTAGGGGTAGGGTTAGGGTTTCTGGAAGTTTGGGTCCAAAGTTGGTCAATGTGACATTCTGGAAGTAGGGTTGTGTCAGGGCTAGGGTTGTGAGTGCGTGGTGTGAAAATCAGGGTTAGGGTTAGGGTTAGGGTTAGGTAATAGGGATCATTAAGAACCCAGTTAATAACTGCTCGTGTAATAACTTCTTAACCCTAAGTGTGAGAGACTTGAGACTTGAGCCATGCGTAGAGGGTGACGAGCCGGTCCGGGTGGTAGGGGTAGGGTTAGGGTTTCTGGAAGTTTGGGTCCAAAGTTGGTCAAAGTGACATTCTGGACCTAGGGTTGTGTCAGGGTTAGGGTTAGGTAATAGGGGTAAATGGGGTCCTGAGTCATTGACTCAAGCTCCAATAACTTTGTAACCCTAAGTGCTTGAGACTTGAGACTTGAGCCATGCGTAGAGGGTGACGAGCCGGTCCGGGTGGTAGGGGTAGGGTTAGGTAATAGGGATCATTAAGAACCCAGTTAATAACTGCTCGTGTAATAACTTTGTAACCCTAAGTGTGAGAGACTTGAGACTTGAGCCATGCGTAGAGGGTGACGAGCCGGTCCGGGTGGTAGGGTTAGGGTTAGGGTTTCTTGAAGTTTTGGTCAAAAGTTGGTCAATGTGACATTCTGGAAGTAGGGTTGTAGGGTTAGGGTTAGGTTAGGTTAAGGGGTAAATGTGGTAATCGCAGGCCTGCGATTTTGAATAACTTTGTAACCCTAAGTGCTTGAGACTTGAGACTTAGGGTTAGGGTTAGGGTTAGGTATAGGGATAAAAACCACTCAAAGTGCCTCTTTTTTGCTTTGAGATTGAATGACTTTTTCTAGGAACAACTGACATGAATGGTTGAGACATCTATGGATAGGTCTGGACGAGATCTATCCATACATGTGTGAACCATGTTGGTGTGATGTAAGGGGGAGGAGTTATTCCCAAAAAAAGCACTTTGAAGTGAGTCTTTTGTTAATAACTTTGTAACCCTAAGTGTGAGAGACTTGAGACTTGAGCCATGCGTAGAGGGTGACGAGCCGGTCCGGGTGGTAGGGTTAGGGTTAGGGTTTCTGGAAGTTTGGGTCAAAAGTTGGTCAATGTGACATTCTGGAAGTAGGGTTGTGTCAAGGCTAGGGTTGTGAGTGCGTGGTGTGAAAATCAGGACTGTGGGCCTTTGTTTGGCTGAGTTACAGAGTCATGTTCCCGGAGCCCCATAGGAGTCAATGTAAGTGTTAGGGTTTCCAGTAGGTAATAGGGATCATTAAGAACCCAGTTAATAACTGCTCGTGTAATAACTTTGTAACCCTAAGTGCTTGAGACTTGAGACTTGAGCCATGCGTAGAGGGTGACGAGCCGGTCCGGGTGGTAGGGGTAGGGTTAGGGTTTCTGGAAGTTTGGGTCAAAAGTTGGTCAAAGTGACATTCTGGACCTAGGGTTGTGTCAGGTTAAGGGGTAAATGTGGTAATCGCAGGCCTGCGATTTTGAATAACTTCTTAACCCTAAGTGTGAGAGACTTGAGACTTGAGCCATGCGTAGAGGGTGACGAGCCGGTCCGGGTGGTAGGGTTAGGGTTAGGGTTAGGGTTAGGGTTAGGGTTAGGGGACACCGTCGATTTGATAGGAATCTGGAATTCCAGAACGGAAGAATCCGGATCCGGAATTTGCAATTGTGGAATCTGGAATCTGGAATCTGGAATCCAGAACTGAAAATTCCGTTTCCGGTTTTTTCAATTCCGGAATCTCAATTCCGGATTTTGACCACTATGTTTTGAGCGCTAGAGAGCCATCAAAAGTTAGAAAACCATTTTAAAATTCAGTTTTCAAGTGGCTAACCCATGTTTTTCACCAAAATGACTCTAAATAAATCAGAGAACCCGGCCATGTGGGATTTTCACCCGAAATGCCAAAAATGTTGGGACGAGCCCCAAAACACACAAAACAGACAGTCACACCCCCACAAACGCGTGGGTGGGGGTCCCGCCGGTCCCCGAGGGGTCAAAAATTTCACGTTGGAAATTGACCCGACCGACCCTGAGGACAAAGAAAGCTCATCAGCCCGGATCAACGCTAGAGAGCGGGGGCCGATTGGTGAAGTCAAACATTTCTAGAGGTCCTGGAGAGATGACACCCCACCACACCTGTCAGGGACCTCCCCAGCTGTCAGTGGAAGCCAATCCCAGTCCTCTAGCTACTTCCTGGGCGGAGTTATCATTGCTTGACCGCATCTGGAATCCCATTCCAATCTGGAATCTGGAATCTGGAATCTGGAATCCCAACCTGGAATCTGGAATCTGGAATCTGGAATCTGGAATCTGGAATCCCAACCTGGAATCTGGAATCTGGAATCTGGAATCTGGAATCCCAACCTGGAATCTGGAATCTGGAATCTGGAATCTGGAATCCCAATCTGGAATCTGGAATCCCCTTCCAGATTGCGTCTTTGAAGCTCAAAGTGTTTGGATCAGCCCAAAAACACCCAAAACAGACAGTCACCGCCCCGAGAGACACGTGTGCGGGGTCGTTGCCAGTCCCCGAGGGGTCCCAAATTTCATGGTGGAAATTGACCCGACTGACCCTCAGGACACCCAAGGCTCATCCCCACCGATCCAACCACATAGACTATGGGCTGATTCATGAGGTCAAATTTTTATCCAGGGGGTAGAGAGATGACACCCCACCACACCTGTCAGGGACCTCCCCAGCTGTCAGTAGAAGCCAATCCCAGTCCTCTAGCTACTTCCTGGGCAGAGTTAGAGCAGATTCCAGATTTGGTCATTGGTTGACCTAATCTGGAATCCCCTTCCAGAATGTGACATCGATTTTTAAAAAGTGCAGGTAGACACTTGAAACTACAACCATTGCACTGCTGAGGCCCTAAGCTTTCATTTGATGCCAATCTCAGCCCTCTAGCTCCTTCCTGAGAGGAGTTATCATTGCTTGACCGAATCTGGAATCCCCTTCCAGATTGCGTTTTTGACCCTTAAGATTGCAGGTAGACACGTGAAACCACCACCATTGCACTGCTGAGGCCCTCAGCTATCATCTGAAGTCCAGCCCAGTCCTCTAGCTCCTGCCTGGGCGGAGTTATCATTGCTTGACCGAATCTGGAATCTGGAATCTGGAATCTGGAATCTGGAATCCCAATCTGGAATCTGGAATCCACTTCCAGATTGGGTCTTTGAAGCTCAAAGTGTTTGGATCAGCCCTAAAACACCCAAAACAGACAGTCACCGCCCCGAGAGACACGTGTGCGGGGTCGTTGCCAGTCCCCGAGGGGTCCCAAATTTCATGGTGGAAATTGACAAAACTGACCCTCAGGACACCCAAGGCTCATCCCCACCGATCAACCACATAGACTATGGGCTGATTCATGAGGTCAAATTTTTATTCATGGTGTAGAGAGATGACATCACAACACACCTGTCAGGGACCCTCCAGCTGTCATCTGATGTCACTCCCAGCCCTCCAGCTCTTTCCTGGGCCGAGTTAGAGCAGATTCCAGATTCGGTCATTGGTTGACCAAATCTGGAATCCCCTTCCAGAATAAGTCCTTGACCCTTAAATGTGGAGTTAAACACTTGAAACCACCACCATTGCACTGCTGAGGCTCTCAGCTATCATCTGAAGTCAATCCCAGCCCTCTAGCTCCTTCCCGGGCAAAGTTATAGCTGATTCCAGATTTGGTCATTGGTTGACGAAATCTGGAATTGCCTTCCAGAATGTGACATCGTTTTTTAAAAAGTTGCATTTAGACACTTGAAACCACCACCATTGCATTGCTGAGGTCCTAAGCTTTAATTTGACACCAATCTTACCACTGTAGCTCGTTCCTGAGCTGAGTTATAGCTGATTCCAGAAGCGGTCATTGGTTGACCGAATCTGGAATCCTTAGCCATGTTAGCTCCACATGCTAGGATGAGCCCAAAAACACCCAAAACAGACAGTCAGCAGCCAAAGAAATACGTGTATGGGGTTGTTGCCGGTCCCCGAGAGGTCCGAAATTTCACGGTGGAAATTGACCGAACCGACCCTCAGGACACCCAAGGCTCATCGCGTATCAACACATATCCAACTCCCATAACCCTAACCCTAATATTGATGGAATTAGGGTTAGATTACTGTTGACCGCTAGGGTTACGAGGTTCCCAGAGGGCTGAAAATGCTCCTCATCAGCCTCCCAATCCATCCATATAGACTATGCGCTGATTCGTGAGGTCAAATTTTTACGCTAGGGTTAGAGATATGAAACCTCAACAGACCTGTCAGGGACCCCCCGGGGAGACGCATATCAAATTTGCATAACCCTAACCCTAATCGTTTGCGAACTAGGGCTCGATGACCTTTGACCCCTAGGGTCAAGTTGGTCCCAGAGGGCTGAAAATCCACACAGCGGCTCTCCCAGCACCCCCGATGAACCTCCCCGAGTTTCGTGCCAATCGGGCAAAGCGTTAATTTTCACCCCCTATGACAGACTACAGATCCTCTAGGGTTACTATGCCATCAGCCTCCCAATCCTCTCTGAAATGAGATTTCGCTGAAAAAAGTGAAAAAACATGATTTGAAGGAGATCCAAAGGTCCGATCGGGATGCCATCGCACACAAGTGTCGGGGACCCCACTGGAAGTCAACTGTTCAAGCCACACCCTCCTAGCCCCTCCCCTTCCTGAGTTATTCAATTAAACGCGCTCCTGAGGTAAAAGGTCATTGGGCGGGGCTAGGAGGGCAGCAGAGGGATGAGGTCCTACATACAGGTCAGGGACCCCCCTGGGGGTCAGCTGTTAAAGCCACACCCTCCTAGCCCCTCCCCTTCCAGAGTTATTCAACTCCAAAGTCGTTAGCGGCGGCTAATGCTAAATGCAACAACCACGCGGCTTGTGCACGCGCTGGAGGGATATCCTTTTACACACCCATCAGGGACCCCCCCGGGAGTCATGCATCCAAATCCCATCCTCCTAACCCTAATCGTTTAGGAGTTATTAAAGCTCAAAGTTAGGGTTAGCAGCTAACGGCTAATTTAAGCTCCTTCTCAATTTGCGCAGTAATTCTACATGGTGGGCGGGGCTGCCCCATATCAAAGGGTGCCTAAGGTCACCACGCACCCTGTGTGCGAGTTTGAGCCGGCTAGCTATCACCGTTTGGGAGCTATTAACGAAAATAGCTAAATTAGCTCGTTTTTTAGCCGCAAAACGTTAGCATTTGCCTATTTAACATACTTCTACATGTCCCGGGAGGCTGAAAATTTTAACACAGGTGCAGAAGGGGACCCCGAGGCAACCCTGAAAGTCTCAGCCCTCCAGCTATTACCGTTGATTTTTAAAAAATAAAAACGTGAAAATGCGAAATGCAGAAAGTAGCTTTTTTCGGGTATTTCCGTTTCAGCTACAACCACCGCAGCCGGCACACATCAGCGGGGTCTAGAGACGGTCATTTTGATGCCACTTTGACCTCGTTTGCTCAAGTATTTCAAAAATGGCGCACAAAATATGTTCGGTTAAGGCGTTTTTGAAAACGAGTGCCTTCAGCTCTCCCGAAAGACTTCCGGGTGGCCTAGAGGGCTGAAATCGCACAGATTGGATGTGCTGCCAGCCCCGATGCATGACCCCGAATTTGAGCTCCCTGGCTCAAGGCCTTATGGGAAAGGTCACCCCGTTGACCTTTGACCGATAGGGTCAGGAGGGTCGCACAGGGCTGAAACTTCTCACAATGGATACCCTGGCTCCCCCGATGCAGGTTCCCGAGTTTCGTGCCGATCGGTCAAAGCGTTGAGGGATTTTGCTATGATTCAGGCTTTATTTCGGGCCTTCTGCAGGGCAAGTGAAAACGGATGGATTTTTTTGGAAAAAAGTATTCTAGAGAGCTGAAACTTCACAGGATGGATGCCCTGGAAGCCCCGATGCAGGATCTAGCGTTTTTTTGTCTCTAGCTCAATGCGTTGTTTTCACCCTCTGAGTTTCACCCTTAGAGTGATGAGGGGATCCCTGACCTCACATGAGGTATGTGTGCGGGGGTCCTGCCGGTCCCCGAGGGTCCACAATTTCATGGTGGAAATTGACCCAACCGACCCTCAGGACACCCAAGGCTCATCCCCACGGATCCAACCATATAGATTATGTGCTGATTCATGAGGTCAAATTTTTCTGCTAGGGTTACAGAAATGACACCACAACACACCTGTCAGGCACCCCCCAGTGAGACACATATCCAACTTTCATAACCCTAGCCCTAATGGTCTGCGATCTAGGGTTAGATGACCTTTGACCCCTAGGGTCAAGATGGTCCCAGAGGGCTGAAAATCCACACAGCGGCTCTCCCAGCACCCCCGATGAAGCTCCCCGAGTTTCGTGCCAATCGGGCAAAGCGTTAATTTTCACCCCCTATGACAGACTACAGATCCTCTAGGGTTACTATGCCATCAGCCTCCCAATCCTCTCTGAAATGAGATTTCGCTGAAAAAAGTGAAAAAACATGATTTGAAGGAGATCCAAAGGTCCGATCGGGATGCCATCGCACACAAGTGTCGGGGACCCCACTGGAAGTCAACTGTTCAAGCCACACCCTCCTAGCCCCTCCCCTTCCGGAGTTATTCAATTAAACGCGCTCCTGAGGTAAAAGGTCATTGGGCGGGGCTAGGAGGGCAGCAGAGGGATGAGGTCCTACATACAGGTCAGGGACCCCCCAGGGAGTCAGCTGTTAAAGCCACACCCTCCTAGCCCCTCCCCTTCCAGAGTTATTCAACTCCGAAGTCGTTAGCGGCGGCTAATGCTAAATGCAACAACCACGCGGCTTCCTTATGCGCTGGAGGGATCCCCTTCCACACATCCATCAGGGACCCCCCCAGGAGTCATGCCTCCAACCCCCATCCTCCTAACCCTAATCGTTTAAGAGTTATTCAAGCTGGAAGTTAGGGTTAGCAGCTAACGGCTAATTTCTGCTCCCGCCCACTTTGTGCAGTAATTCCACGCGGTGGGCGGGGCTGCCCCATATCGATGGGTGCCTAAGGTCACCACACACCTTGTGTGCGAGTTTGAGCCGGCTAGCTGTCATCGTTTGGGAGCTATTAATGTAAATAGCGAAATTAGCTCCTATTTTAGCCACAAAACGTTAGCATTTGCCTATTTCACATACTTCTACATGTCCCGGAGGGCTGAAAATTTTATCACATGTGTGGGATGGGACCCCCGAGGACACCCTGAAAGTCTCAGCCCCCTGGCTATCACCGTTGATTTTTAAAAAATAAAAACGTGAAACGGCGAAATACAGAAACGTGCTTTTTTCGGGTATTTCCGTTTCAGCTACAACCACCACTGTCGGCACACATCAGCGGGGTGTAGAGACGGTCATTTTGATGCCACTTTGAGCTCGTTTGCTCAAGTATTTCAAAAATGGCGCACAAAATATGTTCGGTTAAGGCGTTTTTGAAAACGAGTGCCTTCAGCTCTCCTGAAAGACTTCCGGGTGGCCTAGAGGGCTGAGATCGCACACCGTGGATGTGCTGCCAGCCCCGATGCATGACAGCGAATTTCAGCTCCCTGGCTCAAGGCCTTATGGGAAAGGTCACCCCGTTGACCTTTGACCGATAGGGTCAGGAGGGTCGCACAGGGCTGAAACTTCTCACAGTGGATGTCCTGGCACCCCCGATGAACATACGTGAGCCTCGTGTCGATCGGTCAACGTTTAAATTTTGACCCCTGGGAGAGCTTGCAAATCCCCCAGACTCAGTGGGGCATCAGCCTCCCAATCCAACCATATAGATTATACGCTGATTCACGAGGTCAAATTTTTCTGCTAGGGTTAGAGAAATGACACCACAACACACCTGTCAGGCACCCCCCAGGGAGACACATATCAATTTTTCATCACCGTAACCCTAATTGTCGGCGAACTAGGGTTAGATTACCTCTACCCCCTCGGGCTAGGAGGGTCATTATCCCAGCCCCCCTCCACACAAAGCTTAAAAAATAAGTACAAGTTCCAAACGCGAAAAATTCATAGCACTGAGTGGCCGAGTGGTCTAATGCTATGGCTTGCAACCAGTAGGTTGTGGGATCAAACCCCACGGGGGACATGCTTATTGTGGTGCATCTTGAGCAGTGGAGACTTAGTGTTACTGAGGCAGTGTTTTATTAAACTAACTTAGCCTAACCTTTCAGATTCCAGAATCTGTCATTGGATGACTAAATCTGGAATCCCCTTCCAGAATGTGACATCGTTTTTTAAAAAGTGCAGGTACACACCTGAAAGGAACACCATTACACTCTTAAGGCCCTAAGCTGTCATTGGAAGCCAATAAAAACCCTGACTGGAGTTAGGGTCAAGGCTTAGGGCTTAGGGTTGCAAATAGGGTTGACCAAAGACCCCTTACCATTTAAGTTAGACACTTGAAACCACTACCATTGTACTGCCAAGGCCCTAAGCTTTCATTTGATGCCAATCCCACACTTCTAGGGCCTTCCTGGACAAAGTTAGAGATTGTCACCAGAATGAAGCAAGCTGGCATTGCATTCCAGAAAGAGACATTGAAACCCAAAGTGTTTGGATCAGCCCAAAAACACCCAAAAACACCCAAAACCGACAGCCACCTTTCATAACCCTAGCCCTAATTGTTTGGAAACTAGGGTTAAATGACCTCTGACCTCAAGGGTTAGGAGGGTCATTATCCCAGCCCCCCTCCACACAAAGCTTAAAAAATAAGTACAAGTTCCAAACGCGAAAAATTCATGGCACTGAGTGGCTGAGTGGTCTTATGCTATGGCTTTCAACCCAACTTTTGTGGGATCAAATCCCACAGGGAACATGCTTATTGTGGTGAACGTCAAAGTTTTTCTTTAGGGGTCAGAGAGATGTCATCACAACATACCTGCTTTTTTGAGTATAGGGTTACAGTTAGGGTGTAGGGTTACCGAGTTAGGGTTACACATAGGGTTGACCATATAACCCTTAACATTGAAGTTAGACACTTGAAACTACCACCATTACACTCACAGGACGCTCAGCTTTCATTTGAAGCCAGTCCCACGCCTCTTGCTCCTTCCTGAGAGGAGTTATAGCAGATTCCAGAATGTGTCATTTGATGTCTAAATCTGGAATCCCCTTCCAGAAAATGACATCGATTTTTAAAAAGTGCAGGTAGACACTTGAAACTACAACCATTGCACTGCTCAGGTCCTAAGCTTTCATTTGATGCTAATCCCAGCCCTCTAGCTCCTTCCTGAGAGGAGTTATAGCAGATTCCAGAATCGGTCATTTGATGTCTAAATCTGGAATCCCCTTCCAGAAAATGACATCTATTTTTAAAAAGTGCAGGTAGACACTTAAAACTATAACCATTGCATTGCTGAGGCCCTAAGCTTTCATTTGATGCCAATCTCAGCCTTCTAGCTCCTTCCTGACAGGAGTTATCATTACTTGACCGAATCTTACCAAGACCACAACAGACCTGTCAGGGACCCCCGAGGGAGACACATATCAAACTTTCATAACCCTAGCCCTCATTGTTTGGGATTGTTAGGGTTACAGTTAGGGAGTAGGGTTACCGAGTTAGGGTGACACATAGGGTTGACCATAAAACCCTTAACATTTAAGTTAGACACTTGAAACTACCACCATTACACTCGGAGGGCCCTCAGCTTTCATTTGAAGCCAGTCCCACGCCTCTAGCTCCTTCCTGAGAGGAGTTAAGGCAGATTCCAGAATGTGTCATTTGATGTCTAAATCTGGAATCCCCTTCCAGAAAATGACATCGATTTCTAAAAAGTGACTTGAGACTTGACACTGCAACCATTGCACTGCTGAGGTCCTAAGCTTTCATTTGATGCTAATCCCAGCCATCTAGCTCCTTCCTGAGAGGAGTTAGGGTTGAGAATTCCAGAATCGGTCATTGGATGACACATTCTGGAATCCCCTTCCAGAAAGTGTCATTGAAACTTAAACGTGGAGTTAGACACTTGAAAGTACCACCGTTACACTCGCAAGGCCCTCAGCTTTCATTTGAAGCCAAGCCCACACTTCTACCTCCTTCCTGAGAGGAGTTACAGAGGATTCCAGAATTGGTCATTGAATGACGAAATCTGGAATCCCCTTCCAGATTGCGTTTCTGAAGCTCAGGGTGTTTGGATCAGCCCAAAAACACCCAAAACAGACAGTCACTGCCCCAAGAGACACGTGTGCGGGGTTGTTGCCAGTCCCCGAAGGGTTCCACATTTCATGGTGGAAATTGACCGAACCGACCCTCAGGACACCCAAGGCTCATCCCCACGGGTCCAACCATATACATTATGGGGTGATTCATGAGGTCAAATTTTTCTGCTAGGGTTACAGAGACGACACCACAACCCACCTGTCAGGGACCCCCGAGGGAGACACATATCAAACTTTCATAACCCTAGCCCTCATTGTTTGGGATTGTTAGGGTTACAGTTAGGGAGTAGGGTTACCGAGTTAGGGTTACACATAGGGTTGACCATAAAACCCTTAACATTGAAGTTACACACTTGAAATTACCACCATTACACTCGGAGGGCCCTCAGCTTTCATTTGAAGCCAGTCCCACGCATCTAGCTCCTTCCTGAGAGGAGTTATAGCAGATTCCAGAATCGGTCATTTGATGTCTAAATCTGGAATCCCCTTCCAGAAAATGACATCGATTTTTAAAAAGTGACTTGAGACTTGACACTGCAACCATTGCACTGCTGAGGTCCTAAGCTTTCATTTGATGCTAATCCCAGCCATCTAGCTCCTTCCTGAGAGGAGTTAAGGCAGATTCCAGAATGTGTCATTTGATGTCTAAATCTGGAATCCCCTTCCAGAAAATGACATCGATTTTTAAAAAGTGACTTGAGACGTGACACTGCAACCATTACACTGCTGAGGTCCTAAGCTTTCATTTGATGCTAATCCCAGCCCTCTAGCTCCTTCCTGAGAGGAGTTATAGCAGATTCCAGAATCGGTCATTTGATGTCTAAATCTGGAATCCCCTTCCAGAAATGACATTGATTTTTAAGAAGTGACTTGAGACTTGACACTGCAACCATTGCACTGCTGAGGTCCTAAGCTTTCACTTGATGCTAATCCCAGCCCTCTAGCTCCTTCCTGAGAGGAGTTATAGCAGAGGATTCCAGAATCGGTCATTGGATGACACATTCTGGAATCCCCTTCCAGAAAGTGTCATTGAAACTTAAACGTGGAGTTAGACACTTGAAAGTACCACCGTTACACTTGCAAGGCCCTCAGCTTTCATTTGAAGCCAATCCCACACTTCTACCTCCTTCCTGAGAGGAGTTACAGAGGATTCCAGAATTGGTCATTGAATGACGAAATCTGGAATCCCCTTCCAGATTGCGTTTCTGAAGCTCAGGGTGTTTGGATCAGCCCAAAAACACCCAAAACAGACAGTCACTGCCCCAAGAGACACGTGTGCGGGGTCGTTGCCAGTCCCCGAAGGGTTCCAAATTTCATGGTGGAAATTGACCGAACCGATCCTCAGGACACCCAAGGCTCATCCCCACGGATGCAACCATATACATTATCGGGTGATTCATGAGGTCAAATTTTTCTGCTAGGGTTACAGAGACGACACCACAACCCACCTGTCAGGGACCCCCGAGGGAGACACATATCAAACTTTCATAACCCTAGCCCTCATTGTTTGGGATTGTTAGGGTTACAGTTAGGGAGTAGGGTTACCGAGTTAGGGTTACACATACGGTTGACCATAAAACCCTTAACATTGAAGTAAGACACTTGAAACTACCACCATTACACTCACAGGACCCTCAGCTTTCATTTGAAGCCAGTCCCACGCCTCTAGCTCCTTCCTGAGAGGAGTTATAGCAGATTCCAGAATCGGTCATTTGATGTCTAAATCTGGAATCCCCTTCCAGAAAATGACATTGATTTTTAAGAAGTGACTTGAGACTTGACACTGCAACCATTACACTGCTGAGGTCCTAAGCTTTCATTTGATGCTAATCCCAGCCATCTAGCTCCTTCCTGAGAGGAGTTATCATTGCTTGACCGAATCTGGAATCCCAATCTGGAATCTGGAATCTGGAATCCCAATCTGGAATCTGGAATCTGGAATCTGGAATCTGGAATCCCAATCTGGAATCTGGAATCTGGAATCTGGAATCTGGAATCCCCTTCCAGATTGCATCTTTGAAGCTCAAAGTGTTTGGATCAGCCCAAAAACACCCAAAACAGACAGTCACCACCCCAACAGTTGTGTGTTTGGGGTTGTTGCCACTCCCCAAGGGGTCGCAAAATTCATGGTGGAAATTGACCCAACTGACCCTCAGGACACATAAGGCTCATCCCCCTGTATCCCACCATACAGTCTATGGGCTGATTCATGAGGTGAAATTTTTATGCAGGTTTACAGAGATGACATCATACCACACCTGTCAGGGACCCCCCCAGCTTTCATTTGAAGTAAATCCCACACCTCTAGCTCTTTCCTGAGCTCAGTTACAGCACCTTCCAGAATCGGTCAAGGCTTGACCAATCTGGAATCCCTATTCAAAATCTACAGTGTTGTAGTTGGACACTTGAAACCAC
The DNA here is from genome assembly GCF_902148845.1 of Salarias fasciatus. Taxonomy (NCBI): domain Eukaryota; kingdom Metazoa; phylum Chordata; class Actinopteri; order Blenniiformes; family Blenniidae; genus Salarias; species Salarias fasciatus. The sequence continues at coordinate 45,907 of NW_021941315.1, forward strand.
TTCCATTGCACTGCTGAGGCCCTCAGCTTTCATTTGAAGTCATTGCCAGAGCTCTCGGTCCTTCCTGAGCGGAGTTGGAGCTCGTTTTCGGAATGTTCAGTTCCGGAAACGGAATCTTCAGTTCCGGAAACGGAATCTTCAGTTCTGGAAACGGAATCTTCAGTTCTGGAATCTTTGGTAGAAAGGTCCTAGGCACTCAGAAACGGTGGCCAAGGGAGCCCGAGTCCCCTAACAGCAGTTTAAACCAACTCCCAGCTCTCTAGCATGTTCCTACGGCTCACAGTGGTAGATTGAACCAATTGTGGAACTATATTCCAGAAAACGACAGACAAATTGCTCCCCCTAGTGGTAAAATGGTGGTACTGCAACAAAAAAAAATAGGTGCTAGAGAGTCAAAAGACACATCACCGGACTGTAAAAAATCCCCCGAATTCACCTAGACGTCCTGTTTTTGTCTAGGACCCATGGTTAGGGAAATAAATGCCACATACACTTTCCGGGTATAAAATGGCAATGCCAGATATGTTGTAGAGCTCGCCGAGGCGATTCCAACGGTCCTACTCCCGTCGCTCAGAGACCCTCAGAACAAGACCTGGAATCCCCTAATTAGGGTTAGGGTTAGGGTTAGGGTTAGGGTTAGGGTTAGGTTAGGTTAGGGTTAGGGTTAGGGTTAGGGTTAGGGTTAGGGTTAGGTTAGGGTTAGGGTTAGGTATAGGGATGAAAACCACTCAAAGTGCCGCTTTTTTGCTTTGAGATTGAATAAGTTTTTCTAGGAACAACTGACATGAATGGTTGAGACATCTATGGATAGGTCTGGACAAGATCTATCCATACATGTGTGAACCATGTTGGTGTGATGTAAGGGGGAGGAGTTATTCCCAAAAAAGGCACTTTGAAGTGAGTCTTTTGTTAATAACTTTGTAACCCTAGGTCATATAGACTTGAGACTTGAGCCATGCGTAGAGGGTGACGAGCCGGTCCGGGTGGTAGGGGTAGGGTTAGGGTTTCTGGAAGTTTGGGTCCAAAGTTGGTCAATGTGACATTCTGGAAGTAGGGTTGTGTCAGGGCTAGGGTTGTGAGTGCGTGGTGTGAAAATCAGGACTGTGGGCCTTTGTTTGGCTGAGTTACAGAGTCATGTTCCCGGAGCCCCATAGGAGTCAATGTAAGTGCTAGGGTTTCCCATAGGTAATAGGGATCATTAAGAACCCAGTTAATAACTGCTCGTGTAATAACTTCTTAACCCTAAGTGTGAGAGACTTGAGACTTGAGCCATGCGTAGAGGGTGACGAGCCGGTCCGGGTGGTAGGGGTAGGGTTAGGGTTTCTGGAAGTTTGGGTCCAAAGTTGGTCAATGTGACATTCTGGAAGTAGGGTTGTGTCAGGGCTAGGGTTGTGAGTGCGTGGTGTGAAAATCAGGACTGTGGGCCTTTGTTTGGCTGAGTTACAGAGTCATGTTCCCGGAGCCCCATAGGAGTCAATGTAAGTGTTAGGGCTTCCAGTAGGTAATAGGGGTAAATGGGGTCCTGAGTCATTGACTCAAGCTCCAATAACTTTGTAACCCTAGGTCATATAGACTTGAGACTTGAGCCATGCGTAGAGGGTGACGAGCCGGTCCGGGTGGTAGGGGTAGGGTTAGGGTTTCTGGAAGTTTGGGTCCAAAGTTGGTCAATGTGACATTCTGGAAGTAGGGTTGTGTCAGGTTAAGGGGTAAATGTGGTAATCGCAGGCCTGCGATTTTGAATAACTTCTTAACCCTAAGTGTGAGAGACTTGAGACTTGAGCCATGCGTAGAGGGTGACGAGCCGGTCCGGGTGGTAGGGGTAGGGTTAGGGTTTCTGGAAGTTTGGGTCCAAAGTTGGTCAATGTGACATTCTGGAAGTAGGGTTGTGTCAGGGCTAGGGTTGTGAGTGCGTGGTGTGAAAATCAGGACTGTGGGCCTTTGTTTGGCTGAGTTACAGAGTCATGTTCCCGGAGCCCCATAGGAGTCAATGTAAGTGCTAGGGTTTCCCATAGGTAATAGGGATCATTAAGAACCCAGTTAATAACTGCTCGTGTAATAACTTCTTAACCCTAAGTGTGAGAGACTTGAGACTTGAGCCATGCGTAGAGGGTGACGAGCCGGTCCGGGTGGTAGGGGTAGGGTTAGGGTTTCTGGAAGTTTGGGTCCAAAGTTGGTCAATGTGACATTCTGGAAGTAGGGTTGTGTCAGGGCTAGGGTTGTGAGTGCGTGGTGTGAAAATCAGGACTGTGGGCCTTTGTTTGGCTGAGTTACAGAGTCATGTTCCCGGAGCCCCATAGGAGTCAATGTAAGTGCTAGGGTTTCCCATAGGTAATAGGGATCATTAAGAACCCAGTTAATAACTGCTCGTGTAATAACTTCTTAACCCTAAGTGTGAGAGACTTGAGACTTGAGCCATGCGTAGAGGGTGACGAGCCGGTCCGGGTGGTAGGGGTAGGGTTAGGGTTTCTGGAAGTTTGGGTCCAAAGTTGGTCAATGTGACATTCTGGAAGTAGGGTTGTGTCAGGGCTAGGGTTGTGAGTGCGTGGTGTGAAAATCAGGGTTAGGGTTAGGGTTAGGGTTAGGTAATAGGGATCATTAAGAACCCAGTTAATAACTGCTCGTGTAATAACTTCTTAACCCTAAGTGTGAGAGACTTGAGACTTGAGCCATGCGTAGAGGGTGACGAGCCGGTCCGGGTGGTAGGGGTAGGGTTAGGGTTTCTGGAAGTTTGGGTCCAAAGTTGGTCAAAGTGACATTCTGGACCTAGGGTTGTGTCAGGGTTAGGGTTAGGTAATAGGGGTAAATGGGGTCCTGAGTCATTGACTCAAGCTCCAATAACTTTGTAACCCTAAGTGCTTGAGACTTGAGACTTGAGCCATGCGTAGAGGGTGACGAGCCGGTCCGGGTGGTAGGGGTAGGGTTAGGTAATAGGGATCATTAAGAACCCAGTTAATAACTGCTCGTGTAATAACTTTGTAACCCTAAGTGTGAGAGACTTGAGACTTGAGCCATGCGTAGAGGGTGACGAGCCGGTCCGGGTGGTAGGGTTAGGGTTAGGGTTTCTTGAAGTTTTGGTCAAAAGTTGGTCAATGTGACATTCTGGAAGTAGGGTTGTAGGGTTAGGGTTAGGTTAGGTTAAGGGGTAAATGTGGTAATCGCAGGCCTGCGATTTTGAATAACTTTGTAACCCTAAGTGCTTGAGACTTGAGACTTAGGGTTAGGGTTAGGGTTAGGTATAGGGATAAAAACCACTCAAAGTGCCTCTTTTTTGCTTTGAGATTGAATGACTTTTTCTAGGAACAACTGACATGAATGGTTGAGACATCTATGGATAGGTCTGGACGAGATCTATCCATACATGTGTGAACCATGTTGGTGTGATGTAAGGGGGAGGAGTTATTCCCAAAAAAGCACTTTGAAGTGAGTCTTTTGTTAATAACTTTGTAACCCTAAGTGTGAGAGACTTGAGACTTGAGCCATGCGTAGAGGGTGACGAGCCGGTCCGGGTGGTAGGGTTAGGGTTAGGGTTTCTGGAAGTTTGGGTCAAAAGTTGGTCAATGTGACATTCTGGAAGTAGGGTTGTGTCAAGGCTAGGGTTGTGAGTGCGTGGTGTGAAAATCAGGACTGTGGGCCTTTGTTTGGCTGAGTTACAGAGTCATGTTCCCGGAGCCCCATAGGAGTCAATGTAAGTGTTAGGGTTTCCAGTAGGTAATAGGGATCATTAAGAACCCAGTTAATAACTGCTCGTGTAATAACTTTGTAACCCTAAGTGCTTGAGACTTGAGACTTGAGCCATGCGTAGAGGGTGACGAGCCGGTCCGGGTGGTAGGGGTAGGGTTAGGGTTTCTGGAAGTTTGGGTCAAAAGTTGGTCAAAGTGACATTCTGGACCTAGGGTTGTGTCAGGTTAAGGGGTAAATGTGGTAGGGTTAGGGTTAGGGTTAGGGTTAGGGTTAGGGTTAGGTTAGGGTTAGGGTTAGGGTTAGGGTTAGGGTTAGGGTTAGGGTTAGGGTTAGGGTTAGGGTTAGGGTTAGGGTTAGGGTTAGGGTTAGGGTTAGGGTTAGGGTTAGGTTAGGGGTTAGGGTTAGGTTAGGGTTAGGGTTAGGGTTAGGTTAGGGTTAGGGTTAGGGTTAGGGTTAGGGTTAGGTTAGGGTTAGGGTTAGGGTTAGGGTTAGGGTTTAGGGTTAGGGTTAGGGTTAGGTTAGGTTAGGGTTAGGGTTAGGTATAGGGATGAAAACCACTCAAAGTGCCGCTTTTTTGCTTTGAGATTGAATAAGTTTTTCTAGGAACAACTGACATGAATGGTTGAGACATCTATGGATAGGTCTGGACAAGATCTATCCATACATGTGTGAACCATGTTGGTGTGATGTAAGGGGGAGGAGTTATTCCCAAAAAAGGCACTTTGAAGTGAGTCTTTTGTTAATAACTTTGTAACCCTAGGTCATATAGACTTGAGACTTGAGCCATGCGTAGAGGGTGACGAGCCGGTCCGGGTGGTAGGGGTAGGGTTAGGGTTTCTGGAAGTTTGGGTCCAAAGTTGGTCAATGTGACATTCTGGAAGTAGGGTTGTGTCAGGGCTAGGGTTGTGAGTGCGTGGTGTGAAAATCAGGACTGTGGGCCTTTGTTTGGCTGAGTTACAGAGTCATGTTCCCGGAGCCCCATAGGAGTCAATGTAAGTGCTAGGGTTTCCCATAGGTAATAGGGATCATTAAGAACCCAGTTAATAACTGCTCGTGTAATAACTTCTTAACCCTAAGTGTGAGAGACTTGAGACTTGAGCCATGCGTAGAGGGTGACGAGCCGGTCCGGGTGGTAGGGGTAGGGTTAGGGTTTCTGGAAGTTTGGGTCCAAAGTTGGTCAATGTGACATTCTGGAAGTAGGGTTGTGTCAGGGCTAGGGTTGTGAGTGCGTGGTGTGAAAATCAGGACTGTGGGCCTTTGTTTGGCTGAGTTACAGAGTCATGTTCCCGGAGCCCCATAGGAGTCAATGTAAGTGTTAGGGCTTCC
>NW_021941316.1:0-50746 GCF_902148845.1 Salarias fasciatus
CCCCTCCCCGAGGAGCAGCCGCAGCCGCTAATCTGGGTCTGCAGCCGGGCCCCCCCGCAGATGTGGCATTCTGCGTGTCCAAGGAAAAGGAACGTTCCCCTTCCTGCTCCCGGTGCCCCCGCAGCCTGTAAATAGAGCCTGCCACCAGCAGCCCCGCCGCCCCCCCGCCCTCCCCCCCCCAGGAGAACTATATCTGTCCCATCGTGCAGCACCCGAGCTACAACTTCCTGCTACAAACGGAGGGATGTCGGGCTGCAGATAAGCCGGGTGTGCAATGAAAGAGAAGGGAGGGATGTGGTGTTCGCTCTGAGCACGAAGGACAGAAAACAGAGAATTGATGTAGAAGTGTGACGGCTGCTCCTCACTCCTGGGGGTTTAACTCGTCTTTTCCACACTAGAAAAAAGGCAGCGTGCTTCAAAATATTGGACTAGAAATCACTGAATACCAACATTCAGCTTTCGTTCTTTTATTTTGAAAGTCATCAAGGCCAGAGCAGGTGAAAAACCTTCAAATACAAATAGAAGCTCATTTTAGACTGCTAGAACTGAACCTTGAAAATAAGCAGAAAGTCCCCGTATTTAAAAAGCATCAAATAAATAACTGTGCGTGACGACGTTTCACAATCGATTCCACATTCTCCAGCCTGAACGAGTCGTCTCAGCAACAGGAATCCAACCACAAACACGTTTCCTGGGCTAATGTGAGCTCTTCAAAGCCCTTTAACTCCTGTCACCGGAACTTATTCTCACTTTCAGAAACTTTTATTTGATATACAAGCAAAGTTTTGATTTTTGCCAGCGTTTGAAGTTTTTAAACTATTCTCTCAGTTTTAAAAGGCTTCGGCAGGTCGTGTTTGTTTTTCTGAATCTGCTGCTACTTTCTGGCTTGGACATGATTAAAGGAAAAGGAGCACTGACGGAGTGAATTACACTCCAGAGTAAAGACACTGTGGGAAAATGGAAAGTTGAACGGTAACAGTGAACAGGATGGAGATAAGAGGTGAAAAATACACTGTAACTGACAGAAATATGGTTTAAAGGAAATGTGGTCCTTTTTTTTGGTTTTTATAAAGAAACAAGTAAAAAGTCCATATTCTTATGCTTTTATATTCATGGCCACAACCTGAGCAGCAGCAGCCTCTTCTAATGGGGAGCTGATTTAACGTGACGTGTCTTTCAAAGACAGACTCTTCAGTACCTGTGAAGATATTCTGGGTTTCAGACTGAGAGGATAATGATGGATCCACAGGTTCCCAGTCGCTAAACCATCTGATTGAATGGAAAGGCTGATTAGTGGAGACAGAGTCCCAGACATCTTATTTTTCTGTTTTATTTACACACCAGATGAGGAGTTAAGCAAATAAATCTGTATTTTCCACCAGATCAGATTTATGTTTAACCTTCAGAATGAGGCGAACGCAACTTCTGAAGTTTTAAATATGCGAAAACTGTGTCTGATGTTGCATTTATGGAGATTCAAATTCAGTTTAGGATGATAAACATTCATTACATTTCCTGAGTTTACTGAGTTCGTCCTTTTAAAGCATTTGCCAGATCATTTTGACATGAATAGAATAGAAAAAATGTATTAATCTCAATAAAATAACCACAAAATGGATGAAATTAACCAAAATGCAGCAAACATTATTTACAGGGAGGAGTTATAGACTCTTATAGCAACAGGAAGGAAGGACATTTTAGCCATTTTACTCTTTCTAAGCAGTTTGCTTGTTTTTGGTGAAACAGCTTCACCAAGACCTTTTTAAATGGTTGGCCAGATCATCTCCGTCTCTGCTCACTCGTACACGTTGCTCTCACTTCTCAGCGTGCCGGTGGCGGCAGGAAAAGGTCAGGAGAATTACTCAAGTCGAGCTGAGGCCTTTTCCAGAACTCTTGATCCCTTCATCCTCTGGAGTCCAGAACAAAGCAGGAACGTCACCGGATAACCGACGCTTCCCAAACTGGAAAAGTAGAACACAAACAAAGCTGAGGTGTGTCAGCCACAAGGAAAACACCGAGCGTGGTGTGTGTGTTTGAGTGCTTATTCACTATTATCCATTAAATGAAAACAAGCTATCAATCAGACATGTTTTTCCCTAAATGCCAGGCAGAGGGGACGGAGGCTGAACCAACGCCAGCGAGGAGACGGAGCATTAGCATGGAGGCCTTCACTGGCATAGAGATGAGCCCATTATGGAGACGTCGATAGCAGGATGAATATCATTACCTGTGTGTGTGTCGGTGTCTTATTATCAGTCAGTGGTGTCAATTTCAGGGTGAAAAACAAAAGACATGAAGACTTCAACACTCAATTTGCTTGTAATTCTGCATCGATGAACTCTATCACAGCAGACCTGTTTCGACGTGTCGCCTGCTTTATAGAGCTCAGTGTGTGTTGATTTTTCTCTGGTGGTTTGGCGCTGGTGGTTGAGTTGACGCCGTCACCCACGTTCACGTTACCGCCGTCACACGCGGAGACCTGACCCATTAAATACCGGTGCAAATGCGGTGAAGATTCGGCACATTTCGCTTCATGAATATGAAGCGTTTTGTTGCAGAATCCTTTTTGAATTCTTCCTGTGCCGTGCATCGTGTCATTCACTGCGAACTGCAAAACTTATGATTAACACACCAATTTAAGTTATATTATTAAGTCTTACCATTTTTACATTGGAATATTTTCAATAGTTTACTACATTTGTTTTGTGAAAATGTCTTTAAACACTGAAACCCCCCCAAATGGCTCCGAGCCCCTGCCTGTACTGTCACTGTAGCTAGAGATGTTTCTTCAGCTGGCTCCCCACAACTTTTATTTGCAGACTTTAGACCAGATTTGATTTTCTTTTTTCTTATGCATTAACTTGTGTAATTTCTCATATTCTATTGTGATCCTTCTTTCTGATTTATTTGCTATAATTTTACTTTAGCATTGTAAACTTCTCGTTCTTGTTCCATTCAGTCGCTTCATGTTCGTGTTTCAATTAGCTCAAGAGATTCAGTTTTTGTTTTTTGTGCAAACAGGGTCTATTGCATGTGAAATCGTGCAGATGCTTTGCAGCAGATCATCAACAACCTTTTCTACCTTTTTTTCGTGGAATGTCTTTAAAGACACTGTAACCCCCCCAAATGGCTCCGAGCCTTTAGGAACTACTGTTATCGTAGCTACAGATGTTTCTTCAGCTGGCTCCCCACAACTTTTATCTGCAGTTTTTTTTCCCTTTTGTTTTGTACATTAACTTGTGTACAAAACAAGTAAATAAATCTTTTTTCTGATTTATTTGCTCTAATTCCAATTTAGCAACTGTAACTTCCTCCACCGACGTGTCCGTCTCCTCGTTATTGTCCATTCGGTCGCTTCATACTGAACACAGCAGCGTTGTTTTGTGCAAACAGGGTCTACTGCAAGGGGAAGTCGTGCAGAATGCATTGCAGCAGACCATCAACAGCCTGGCTGCACTGGAATAAAACATTATTTGCAACTTTATTCTCAATAAATCCACTAAAGCAGTGTAACGAAGTGTAAATGCTTGCTATGTGAGGGTTGAAACGTCAGGTTTCTGTGTGAACCGTGACGGCTTCTCTGGTTTTCTACCTGTGGATTATGAAGCCAGAGCGGCCGTCTCGCCGGAGGACGTGACATTTTCATTGGCCAGTAAAAGCGGCGCCGCTCCGCTCTCCGGGATTGACCAGGCACCCGTCAGCTCCCCTTATCCCCGCTGCGCCCCATCCCGCCCCCTAATCTGCCTGATCGATGGCCCCGGGCCGCCGTCACCAGGCAACCCAGGATGACACCAAAGCGGCTCCCGGCGCGCCGCCACTTCACAATCAATCCCGCCTCGCGGCTGCAGAACCGGGATCGGAGAAAATACTCAGACAATGGATTAAAAAGAAGGAGCGGATCTGATAAAGCAGTCTTTTAGAAAGCGGCGGACAGAATCTGTGCCCGGGTCGAAGTGTTGATAGTATCAGCATAACCAGACACACACAGCATGATGTTAAAGCCAGACACACACACGGCACTGTCACACACTTTTATGGTAAACACAGGGAAAAAAAAAAACCTGTCAGAATACAGAAGAGGAACTCGTTCAGTCTGATCTCGATGAGTTTCTATTAATAATAGCAACACTAAGCTGGAAGGTTTTGTTCTTTTCACAAGTGGCTGCGTCTGTTTCCTTAGAGAGTAAATGAGGTCAGACACATGCATGCGGCGCTTAACATGATCAGATAAATCAGTATGGTTTTAAACTACCTGCAGAGAATGAGCTGAGCTTTAAAACGCACATTTGAAGGATTTATTTTTGCGTTCTTGTTCTTCCTTCCAACTCCGTCCAAATCAGCTGATTCCTTCACTTCTTCTTCTTGTACTTTGTCTTCTAATGTTGGATTTTGTGGTTTTAATTTCTCATTCTGCTCCACAGTTTTTCGTGAGTTGAAGGTTTTAGTGTCTTGAAAGTGATTATTGGATGAATGACAGATGGACAGCTTCCAAAGAATGAACAAGTTCCTGGTCATAGAGTCACTTTCGTGTCCTGTTTGCTTGGTTTTGCTGAGCTGCCTCCACAGCTGTGTTTGAGGCGTGGTTGTGGGGCGCAGCTGCAGGTTTCAGGTGCTGGTTCCTCTGAAGCTCGGCGCTCGGCGCTGCTCTCTGGCATGAACCGGCTTCCTGTGGCGGCCTGGACACCCTGCCTCAGAAACTTTCATGTCTATTTATAACCCGGCGGCGCAGCGTTTCGGCCCGTCGCCTGCCGCACGGTTTCATCTCATCCGACACAGATTTGAAGATTAATCTCACCTCCTCATCCTCCTCGTGGGGATTATAATTCCTCCTCTGGCCGTGAAGCCTGTAATTGAGCGTGTCCGCCCACCGTGCGGCGGCGGAGACAGTGCGCTGAAAGGCCTCATTGTGTCAGGAACAATAGATACGAACACACACTCGTCACAAGCCTTCTGGACGCCGGCGGAGCCGTCCTGTAGCGGCGCTGGCGTCTCGTCGCCGTGCCGTTCGGCCTAATGACGCCACTCAAGCGTCGTGAACATTTTAACTGAAATTGCACGTCTTTTGGTTGTTAATAAACAGAAGTGTTTATTTCTCATCCCTTCATTGCTGTGAACATGAGGTGCTGAAGCAAGTCTCTCTTTAAAGCCGAGCGCCGGGGCGCCGGGTGTTTACCGCCGCGCCTCTCTGTAAAGTTCATGCTTATGAAGTGTGAATCTAAATGAGGCGTCTGTGAACCGAACTGCGTGAGCGATTGTTATCTCCGCGCTTGTCTTTTCTCTTGGGTGTGACTGAACGTGCTTCAACTGTTTTCCCACCGATCAGAACTGAAAATAAGTCAATATTTATTTTATATTCAAAATTAGTGTTTCGGACCAGATACTTTTAACTTAACTTGACAAGAGCTTAGAATTAAATATATAGTGACATTTCATTTCATTTTTGCAAACAATTGTTGAAGTCCATAATTTATTCTGTCAGAAAATTAAAGTAATGTGGAAAAGGTTCAGTACTTTACAATCAAACTGTCAAACAATCAACATTATCATTTTTTAATAGTCTCAATCTAGTTCAGATAATAACAGAATGATTGTATTCTAATACATTTATTTGAATCTGTCTTACATTTGAGAATAAAAGCAACCAATTAACAGACTTAAAAAAATATTGCCAATGAATTCCTTCAATACAATCATAGTTCATGAAGTAAAAAACAGAATTCCTGTGCATTCAACTATTAAAAAAGAAAGGCATCCCAGTTACTAAGTATGATTGTTTTCAGAGTTGCTGTGGTTTTGTCAACTAAAGCAAATCTCGCATGTACAGTATGAAAATTCCTCCACTCCTGACCTTTTTCAAAGGCAAACCGACTGGAATGCCGGACCAGTAAACTTAAAGAATGAAAAAAATGTATTTATATTAGTGCAAACATTGTGAGAAACAATGAACATTACGTCACAAGATTTGTACAAAGCCTGAAATGTTAAAAAAAAACCAAAAAACTATGCAATTTAACCATTATTGTCATGGACATTAAAAGCAGCCAAACATACAAAAACAATTATTAATAATTTAATTTATCTATTCATTTCCCATTTCTAAAACTAGAAATTGGCACTCAGAGAGCGCAGACCTCCGCCACAGCTCAAATCAGTCACCAACAACCATAAGAACCCATATATAATCACACAACATTGTGATCAAGGGAGTGATTGCAGCGTGCGGGCTGCCGCGCTCCACGGCGCGAGCCGCTGCACACGCGGCGGTCCCCCACATCTCCTGTATGAACCGTCAGATAGGTTAACAGGGGCGCCGATCTGACAGTCGGTGCGCGGCGCTTCCCACTTCCGCGTCAGCGGGCCTGCCCAACTATGTGAAAGACTCCCTATCTCTATATGATAAAGAATCATTTAAAAAATTCCTGGATCCAGACAGTGATCCGGATCATCACCAAAATTTAATCAATTCTAAGTTAGCCCAAGACCCACCTTTCCACAAAGTTTCATTGCAATCCGTCCATTACTTTTTCCGGGATCTTGGTAACCAACCAACCAACCAACCAACCAACCAACCAACAAACCAATAAACTGACATGATTACATAACCTCCTTGTGGAGGTAAAAATCTGAAATATTTGCGGCACAGCCTCTTTTCATGGTGCAGGAATCCTGCAGGTTTTCATAATCTCACTCCCACAATACAACTTCAATAGCAAGCTTTAAATGGCAAATTTCTGAAATTCTTGGTTCTTAGTGTTGTGTTTCTGGAATCTTTTAAGATTTAGTTTAAAAAATGGATTCCTAAGTAAAAAAACATTCTCTGTGATCTTTTGGAGAGTAGTATTTAAACCTGTACCTTCTAAAAAGCAGAATCAAGGCTTTGGCGTTCATCAATAACAGCAGTTCCCCGGCACTAGTACATTGGCAAATGTTTGGTATTCGCATGAACATTCGATGTCAGCATCATTTCGAAGTTTCCGTTGGAAATGTTTCACAACCTGCCCATTGGACGCAGCTCGCTCCAGCAGCTGACAGATCTCATTGCAGTGTGGTCCATGCTGCTGATTTACAAAGTATCTGAAGCCTCTTTGGGAGAAGTTCGATCTACTTGCAGGGACCTTGGTAGAGTGAATGTGGGGATCAGTGAGGTAAGTCAGTCCTTTGCCGTTGGCCGTTACCCCCCTATGAAACAAAATAAAAACACACTCGCAGTGACTTTCATGGGACTGTGGACCAGACCTCAGTGACACACATGGACATACTGTACCTTGCAAGTCTACCACGATTTCCTGTCGGTCAGAGAACTGGTAGGTGAAGTGCCCGAAGGCAAGGCCAAACTCAGTGGCCTGGAACCGGGGATTGATTTTATCCTGTTTGTTGGTTAGTTTGACAAAGTCCCCAAACATGTAGGGCTCCACCGTAATGCAACCAACAATCTTGTTCCCATCCAAGATCTAGTCGAACACAGAAGAGCAGGAACATTTGAAGCCTGTTTGATCTTGTAAAAAACTCTTCATTTCAGAAAAAAAAACCCCTTCGTTTTAGTCACTGAACAACATTCAATTTTGTGTAATATGCCTCTCTTTGATGTTTACACTCAGAAATAGATTTAAGCCCTTTTACACTGGCCAAAAAACCTGTTTGAACCCACAAATAATCGGCTCCTCATGGCAGTGTGAAAGGGTTTAATCGGCATTTAGACCCGGGTCGGTCAACCCTGCAATTGACCCTGGATTTTTACCGTGTCGCTACTACGGCTTTTAGTAGGAGGGATACATCCGGGAACTTACATGATGACGTTGATGCAGCGTGGCTACGTTAGCACGCTAGTTGTTGTTTCTGGACACCGTGTGAGATTTCCTTCGTTAAGATCACCCAGTATTGGCAAAATAGTGAGACCAGAGAGCTTCTCCTGATCCGTGGGGAAGAGGAGATTCATCAGGTAATGGGGACGGTGTTCTGCTGCATTGTTTACTTTCGTTTTGCGTTTTGCTCTGTCGCGCTGATGATGGCATCAGTGTGGGACACCATCAGTGCGGGAAAATCAGCGAGGCGGCTCGCCAGCAGGCGGTTAGACCTGGGTCTGCAGGCAGTGGGAAAGGAGTCTACAACTCGATTGTTAGAGGGTCGAAAACACGGTTTGACCCGCTAGTTGCAGTGGGAAAGGGACACCTGCTGGACACTGACATGTACCTACTACGAATGAAGAGTACGAGGTTTTTCACCAACAGTTCCTCACCAGCAGCGCCTCGATGGGATGAAGAAGATCTGTGCCATGACCTCCTTGTCGTAGAGACTCTTATTGAATTCAGTCATGTAGTACTGTGCTGTCAACTGCCTCTCCACATCTTTCAGGTGAAACTGGACACCCCTTGGCTTCTTGTAATCTTTCCCCACATAGCTATGGGCATTATTCCAGACATGAGTTAGACTTAAAGACATAATACAGTATTTGAAGGGTTGCCAAACCCATGCAGCTTCATACCTGCTTAACCTCTCCTCCTGGTGCAAAAAATGCACCCATAGTGCTCTTCTCTGACAGCCTTCCATTTTCATATCCTCTCCGATGTAAAGGCAGGTTTCCCTGGCTGTCCACAGTCCAGTGGTCTTAGAGAACTTCAAATGAAGAGCGTCTAGTGAAGCAAAGAATAGAGAGTCAAATATTCCACACAAAAATATTTCCACAACACGGATCACAGATCACAATGGTGACAGTAATAAACTCACTACTGGCAGTCATGAGCGTCTTGAGTTTGAACTCGGTTTTATCACTGTGTAACCTTTTCAGCAGGCACTCATGGCAGACCCCGGCCAGCAGTGCTCGGTAATCCGCTGAGATAAGACGAACTGCCCCGCCGGGCTGACCTCAGTGAAGGTGCTGGTTCAGACAGCTGAAGCAGCGGGGGTCTTCTCCTGAGGTGGGTTCGCCTTTTCACGAGCACTGGCACTGGGTTCCTGTTTGATATGGATCTCCTCTACCATCTCAAATGAGCCATGCTCGAATCAGAATCTGTGTCAAACTCAGTTTCTGTGTTGGAATCGACATTAAAACTCTTCACAGGCTGTGGTTTTGAAGAGGCTTCCCGTCCAGATGCGTGGTTCTTGTCCTGTGATCAGGAGTTGAACTGCTGTCTTCTGAGTCAGTTGTGTCCAGGAAGGAGAAACTCTCGTCAGAATCTTGTGACTTGCTTCTGTGGCTGGTTCCTGCTTTTGATTGGCTAATTGGCTCACGTTTCCCAGATGAGGAGAAGTTGAGGTCAGCTGAAATTGATTGGGAACCAAAACTGTCACCGAGGGAACTGGAGGAACTACGAAGAGTTAGCTGGGATAAGGACGCCACTTCTCCAGTGCTCTTCATCTCTATTTCAGCTCCGATCACTTCAAACCCACCAGAATCAGTACTGGCACTGGATGGAGAAGTGTGGCCTTTGAAGAATTTGGAGGAGCCTGTGAACTGACCCCAGAGTCACGACCCGAGAGTTTGGCCTCTTGTTTTCATCAGCAGGTTGAGGCACGCTGTCTGATTCAGAATCATCACTTTCAGTATCAGGTAGATCTGATTGCAGACATTGGCTCCTTGCCTCACAGCACGTTGGCATAACTCCACCTGTTGGGCCGAGGAGAGCCTGAACTGGGCGGGAGATACTCTGACATGATAAACCGAGCTCATCTTGTTTTCAACATTGGGATGCAGGTTTTGAGGTAAATGTCCACTGGATGAACCGCTCTCTGGGAGCTTTTCTTCTGGTGGTGTTTTGACTTGGCCAGTCTTTGTGCTACATTGTTTTGGGAGGGCTGCATCCATGCTGTAATGCACACTTAGCCATCTGCCTTCCCTTCGGCCCCTCCACAGTTTACCTCATTGGTCTTGCTCACAGATTCATGATACTGCTCAAATCTTTGCATTATTTTTGAGAAACCTTCCGTAGTGAACTTTACTGAGACGTCTTCGATGTTTCTGTAGCTGTCAGGGATGAATGACCCCTTGTCTGAATTCTCAAACGGCTCCACTTGCAGCATATGTTTGACTTGGGCCACCTGGTGCATGATCTCAGTCGAAAGTGAGGTCTTCTCTTCTGTGGTGGGTTGGCAGTATTGGTAGAATTTTTCTATTGCTATCTGGCAAGCTTGAGATGCCTGCGCCACAACATTGGGAGGAGTCTCGAGCCATTTGCAAGTGACGGTGAGGGAATACGCAGCCTTGAGGAAGGTATGAAGCTCCTGCTGGCTGGTGACTACATCACGCTCTGCTTTGGTGAGCAGCCCGATCGCAAAAGCTTCTTCAGCCTGCAGGAGGAATGAGTGCTTCTGGGAGTCAGGGCACTCCACAGAGAAACTGTAGGACAGCAGCAGGTCCCCTGAGTCACCTGAGAAAAGACGTCAAGAGAAGAAATGAGGGAAGGACCACAGTTTAGCACCTCAAAACAACACATTAATACCTTTAAAGAAAACTCAACCCACTATGAGCCTGGTGTCAAATTACAAACCATTAGGGACTGAAAAATAAGATGAAGCTTTGAGCTAGAGTACAGCTAAAGTACAGCTTTGAACAGAAGATGAATCTAGAATAGGGTGTTCCTAATAGACGTCACGGTCACGTGACTTTCCACAACAATCGCCATGTTGGAGGGCACACACAGTGCGGTCACATAGCGGTTTGAAGCAGACTGAACAGATTATCCGGTACATATCATTGCCCCTGCTTGACTAGAATAGTCCAGACTGACAGACAGAATTAATTTTTGTGCTGGTTTGGGATGCCAGACCGCGATGTGCGTCGTTTTTTTTTTTTTTTTTTTTTTTTTCAGATACCGGCTGTTTTCACGCACCAAGGAGAGCACACTCGACAAGTCTCACAAAGAAGACAGCTAGCTGGCTAACGAGGATTTCAAGAGCTGATGTACAGAAAGCAAGCATCAATACATGAGTCTGTGATCTCCACTTTGTATCGGGGAAGATAAGCGTTAAACTCGATGATTTTATGCAGCATTTGAGTAGAATGGCTATTGTGTGAACCCTGTGCTCTGCACTGTGGCACAACCGAGCTTATATTAAACTACTGTCTAAAATTATAGCATATGTTTTGGTGCTGGAGTTAGGATTGACTATTACTTCGGGTTAGCACTGCTTTAGAAACAATTTCGAATCATAGCAACTGATACTTGAGAGCAGCCACTCCAGGGGACCCTCAAGCAATGTGCCCCAAAATAACAAATCAACTTCCAATGCACCATATAATGGTTTGGTATTGTAAGGATAGAGTTCAGCATTTCTTAATCTTCAAGGTTTAGAGTAATTCTGTGAGCATGTGTGGATGTGTATAGAATACTATAACCTTTATTTATTATCTCACCATGGAGAAATTTACCATTACAGTGGCTCAGAGAACACACAGGGGCAAACAGTAATGGAATGTGTCAATAAGGAATAAGAATAAATAATAGTCCAAATCTTAATAATAATATTAATAGGATAATATATAATAATATAGATCTAAAAGGAGGAAAGACCTAACTTCGAAATAAATCGAAAATAAATCAAAATATAACGGAGCTAAAATATTATATATATATATAGTATATCTATATATATATATATATATATATTATATATATATATATATATATATATATATATACTATATATATATATACACATACATATATATATATATATATATATCTATATATATATATATATAATCTAATATGTACAGTATGTACAGTATGTTTTAGCGCAACAGAATGTGTGTATGATGAAGATGTGCACAGAATGTGTATGATGAGAATGCAACAGAATGTGTGTATGATGAATGACTATGATTTATTATGGGAGTTAAAAAGTGACCATGATTGCAGGACGGTTACTGCTCATATTCTATATGGTAGAGGGTATGTAAATTGTAGTTAATGTAATGATCTGTTTGTGACACAGATTTTCTTTTTAAATGTCTTTTTATTGTCTTTCCACTCCAGGACATCCATCAGACCTGTTTCCTCCTGACACAACTGACTGGTTGCCATTAGTGGATCTGGGCCACAACCAGGTCCCTGCACCACCTCCAGCAGCCCAGGCCCGTGATGAATGTGCTGGGAGCTGCAACACGAGGAGGACGGATGTAGAAGCTGCTGAGAGTTTAGTGGCTTTACAGAACATGTCATGAAGTGACTGTGAGACCGGTGGTTGTGAACCATGGAGGAGCAGACCTATGCTGCAGCCAGAAGAGGATGACGACGAAATTGTGCACCTGTGCTGTGCACTGACAAACATCAGTGACACCGTTGTGCCTTTTGACTGAACTGTAAATGTTTCTGTGCAGTATTAAAGAACAGCTAGATTCTTTTTCATCAAACTTAGGACTCCATGCTGCTGCTTTTTACGTTTTGTCATAACATGTTTCTCATGACTTGTATTTGAACTGCCAAATAAGTATATGCCTTTCCGTTTAGTCGGTTACCAATTGAATGATAAATGCAAAGAAACAATTCCACTCGAAAAACAGCTTTATTTAGTATCAGCATGCCTGCAGATTCACGGACAATTCAGAGGTAAGAACCAATTACATTAGACACATATATTGTAGGTTCCTGAATGAAGCCCAAGCTTGACACTATCTCCTCAGTTCACTCATCAATCCTCAGTTTACTCCAAAACATCCAACAAACCTTATCCATATGGATTTTTTAACCTGAACTTATTTATACACATATTTTCAAAAGTAATTAACCACAACATGAACTGTACCTAATCTGTGAGTATTTTAACCTGTAATTACAGGTTAAATGTGATTATTTAAATAATCACTTCACATCTCAAACACAAATAAGCATTTAAATAGGAAATGGCAGTTTTCACATTGATAAACTCAAACTGTATTTAAGCTCCTATATGTTGGTGTGGATTTTGTCACAATCACTTCAGTAGCTATATGTAAAATGTTTCAGCAAGCTGAGTCGGCATGAAAGCACATCTCCAGCCTTTATATAAAACAAACAAGAAAAGGCCAGAGAACTTCAAAATAACACATATAGATCATTACGACCAAATTTGAGTCACATGTCACATCAGACCTCAGTAACAACCAGCAGGGTGTAAAGCACCTGAGGAGCTGTAATGTCATGAGCTGCTTTTAACGACTCTTTTTCCTGCTGCCTTTGCATTCTGGACAGAATCCAGAACCCCCGCACACCTTTGGGGTTTCTTGATGTTCACACAGCCTAAATGGAACCGCAGAATTTTTGCAGTTTTTGTTTGTCACAGCGTACAGACGGTTTAGCGAGTAGACCAGGTAATTAACGATGTGGAAGTAGCTGATTCAGCTCATTTATCCTCGTTCTGGGTAAATTCCGTGCTTGCGATCAAGTATGGGTCAATAGTCAATCCCCTTGCACTTTTCGCGACACAGAATCCTGGTTTTTTTGCTCACAAGTCCGCAGTATAATCCGCCACCTTCTCATGTGTTTAACTCCGTGCATGCCCTCCAACATGGCGCATGGAAACTGTTGCTCAGCAACCGATGACGTCATCAGGAACACCCATTCTGTTACTGTTCTCTTCATACTTGGATGAAATTCAACAACATAAAAATACTGTGGGAACCGAAAGTCTTTCTGTGTTAGATTAGAGAGGAGGATTCTGTCCCTCGTACAAGAAGTCTGAGCAGACTTTGCTCAGTAGGGGAATGAGTAACTTCTCCGTTTGGGCTTGTCTCATCATGACACCTCCAGCTACAGGCTGTTGGTTCTGGTTGATCCATTGATGCAACAGCTGTGATCCAACATTGGTGCATACTGGGGAATTCCAAACAAGGTTTCCTAACAACTTTATTCAAGTGTAGAGCAGTGGTTCTAAAAATTAAGTCTTTTGTCTAAATTTCTGATGAATGACTGTTTGAAAGCATCACTAGTTTGCAGTATGAGTGTACACATGAGTGTATAGTCCACTTGCATTTACAACAACGCCACAGGGAAATGTCTCCATCTGGCTGTCACACCAAAAAAAAAAAGAAAAGAAAAAAAGAAAAAAGGCTTCCATAGCAACCCTTAAATTTAAAACTAGCTAGAACACTGGATGACTTGACTGCACCATTTTGCAGTGCTTCGTTTTTAAAACACCATCCCGGGTCAGTTGTAGGCATCCCTGAGACTTACCAGCGTTGGTCAACACGAACAGTGACGTATACTGACTGTACACCACAGCATCTTAGCTGCCTGGGCAGCTGATAGGAGGCGATGACTCCCATCCCCGAGTAAAGACTGCACAGAGGAATTAAGAGTAAAGATAAGTTTGAGAAATCCTACAATGCATGTGAAACTTCTGTTGCCAGTCGGACTCACAAAATCGATATCGGGATTGGTGCTGAAAGCCTGGAAGTCCTCATCGTTCATAGACACCAAGATGTTGGCCAGAATACCCAGAGAGTTACTGATACCCTTTGAAGTCAACAGCAGAGCAAAACAAAGGTTTATAACACTGTTAGCTAAGTTTATACCATCATAACAGGGCCGCTGCTATAGCAGTACAGAAGAAATCAAGTGACCTTTTTATCAGGTTGAGGAAGGGAGTAGTAGCCAACCAGAGAAGCCCAGATTAGCTCCGCCGCTTCTCGCCACAGGCCTGGATAAAACGAAACCCAGAAAGACAATTAAAGTCATAAAACAGAACTGAACTGATTGCAATGATGCAGTAAAAATGATCTGACCCAGTTTTTGCAGAATCGTCCCCCGGACTTGCACGCTGACGGCCTGCACCAGCACCTTGTCACTTTCAGATTGGTACACCCAACAACCTGCAAACAGACACTAAGCTCGCCGTTCACCATCGAACACCTTCGACGTGACGGGGGAGGGGAATTACCTGTGGCACCGCTGTTTTTGATCAGGCTGCTCAGGGATGTACTCGGCCTTCTGCAACTTGCCTGAGGGACCAGGTGAGATTAGACGAGTTCACATCGAGAGCTATAAAATGTGACTTGCAACTATGAAACTGGGTTACCAGAGTTGAAGTGTACCCGGCCTGCCTGATGACCAGCTGCGGGCGATCGGTGCTTCCCGGCAGTGCCTGTGCAGCAGCTTGGCGATCTCCAACAGCCTGCTGTATTCGTCGATCCAGTAATGAAGCGGTCCACGGAAAGACCACCGCCAGCGCCGAGGCGGGCCTCCTGAGCCAGGATGGAGGATTTCAGGACAGGCCTGGTTGCAGAGGAAACACACACCAGTCCAAACATGGTTCCCCTTAAACCGTGACCGCTTGTGCTCAGGATTTGGCTGGTACCAGCAGCTGGGCAGGTGCTTGCCGATGGAATCGCTCAGGTTGTCTTGTCGGCGGCGCTGACGAGTGCTTTTACTGCCACTTCTCCGGCACGAATGGCCACTTCATGTCCACGGCGTCCTGCAGCAGAGAGGCCAGCTCCGCACACAGGGCGCCGCCGGCCGCACAGAGCACTGCTTTCAGACAACGGGGCAGCGATTTCACGTAAAAATGCAAATTTTTTTTTAGCATTCTGGATGTCCGTTAACATGACAACAGTGGTCAGAGTCACTGAAAACACAAGTGTTGGAAAACAAGTGGAACTTTTCGAAAACTCTAAGCCTCGGTCTTCATGTAAACGGGATAAAATGACACTCTTTTTTGCATTTTTTTCCATACGAATGTCAGTGAACTCGCCATTATTAATGTGTTGAGTGTATTGTAAGCATGTGTGTGAGATTGCATGACAAAAACAACCAACAGCACTCGCTAATGGCCTGGCTTGCTTACTACATCATTTTCAGATTGTCTGAAATTCATGTACATGGCAAAAACTTTCAAATTGTTGCCGTGTTTTCTTTTCAGAAAAATGAGACTTTTTTTACTTGAAATGTCATGTAAATGGAGAATTGATGAAGATTAAGAACGCTAAAATAAAAAAGGAACTTTAAAAAGTGAGAAGGAATGCTAACTTTACATGCAGCGCTTCTTTTTGATCAATGCTTTGCTTTTATTTTATAGGCAATGTATTTGTTGCTGGTTTATATATTTGGTCAAATGCTTATTTTAACTTTCAACCTGTCAGTCAATCACTCGATCAATCTTTATTTGAAAATTTCGGTAACACTTTACTTGAAGCACCCGGTATAAACACATAAGTACATTTATAAAGCATTATAATGCCATTATAGCACGTGTAGCTATAGTTATAAACACTCATAAATGATCACAATGCCAGGACCTAACCCTAACCCTAACCCTAACCTATACTGTATAGTGGGTTATAAAGCATTGTGATCATTTATGAGTGTTTATAACTACTTATAATGCGCTATACTGGGTGCTTCAAGTAAGTGGTACCAAAATTTCAAACCTTTAAAAGTAGTTTAAAGGAGCACAGCGCAGTTTGTGAAACAGCGACCCTGCAGGCCTTAGGCGTAACTGTAGCTTAGCAAAAAGCTCGTGTCTGTGGCTTGTGCCCATGTACGTGCACAGAGAGGGGAACTCCTTCCTCGCTCTTTTAGCAGCGCTCGAGTAAAATGTAAGTTTCTTCTGCCTTGTGGGGGTCTGTGCTGGAGCTGTGGCAGTGCTAGAAGCCGGTCTTTTCTTACTTTCTGGAAGCTCCATCCTCAGTACTGCTCAGTTGTTGCTGCTAAGCGTCTGGCGGAGTAATGGCGGACAAAGCGAAACTTAAGGATTACCAGGCCAGCGGGAGCGCGCATTACGTCATGCTCAGAGTGATTCGTACCTGAATCACTCATATTGCTGTGCCTTCAGTGCCCTGCTCAGGGAATAGGAGCGACTGCGATCTTGCAAAAATAGCTCTTGCTGCCCATCAGGCAAAGGTGAAAATGTGTGTGGGTGTGAATAATTAAAAATTTAATGTTTAAAACTGCGCTGTACCCCTTTAAAGTTAATAACAAAACACACATCCACACACAGTCGCACACAAACATGCAAATGTATGAGCAAAAACACTAGAAAAAAATGATTAAATCAAAAAAAAAACTACACACAATAGTAATCTAAATGGAATTGCTTAAATTGATCCTTAAATCTGTAATAGATATTTAATTAAATATATAGATCGTACTAAAAGAGTCAGAGCAGTAAATGTGTGTGTGTGTGTGTGTGTGTGTGTGTGTGTGTTGTGTGTGTGTGTGTGTGTGTGTGTGTGTGTGTGTGTGTGTGTGTGTGTGCGCGCGCGCGCACATTGCACTCCTGGTCCTGGCCAGTCCTGCAGTCCTGCATGATTTCAGAGTTCTCCTGCTCCAAAACACCTGAATGCATGGAGCGTACTGTCAGGTGAGCTGAAGTCAGAGCACACAGGAGGACCAGGGGGACCAGCAGGACCATCTGGACCAGCAGGACTCACACCTGGACCCGGTCTGCTTCGCTCCAGCGCCACCTGGTGCCTGACCTGTGCATCTGCAGTGTTGCAGCCTGTGTTCCTCTGACGGCTGGCTGTTCTCCAGCTCCTCTGCTGCCTGGAGGCACTCCCCCAGCAGGGCTCCCAACTCCCGACTGTCCATGCCAGTCAGCACACGCACGCGCTTGTTGCCAGATCTGAGGGGATTTCCACCTTTTCTGCTGTGTAATTAGAGGCATTTGAGAAGTCAGCAGGGATTTCACAATCTGGTCTATTTGCACATTTCAACATATAAAAATATATAATAAGTGAAGTCCACAAAATTCATGCAAAAATAGCTTTAAAAAACGTGATGCCATCTATAATCTTTTTTAAATGTGAAGTTTAAGGACATTAATATGC
Source organism: Salarias fasciatus (assembly GCF_902148845.1). Classification (NCBI taxonomy): domain Eukaryota; kingdom Metazoa; phylum Chordata; class Actinopteri; order Blenniiformes; family Blenniidae; genus Salarias; species Salarias fasciatus. The sequence continues at coordinate 17,738 of NW_021941316.1, forward strand.
TTTCTGTTCGCAATTTTCATGAATCAAACTAAACTGAATAGATTAAAAACCGTTGAGTTTATTTTCCCAGTGGAATGCAATTACATTTTGTTTGCACATGAAGCAACAGTACTGACAACACACACATCTGAAGGCTGCAGGAACTTCCAGTGACAAACTGGGAAGTTTCTTCAATTTCCCAGAAGTCGACAAGATATGGTACTCAATATAACCTCACTGTGAATAAAAAAGAACTCAACAGAACATGATAAATATAAATTCTAAACGACACATATTTAATAAACGAGTTAAAACTGTTTTTTTTTCAACAGGCAAACAAGTGAACAGAAACACCAATATTTTTAATAGTGAGCAACTTCTGTAAATAGTATCATCTTAACAAGCATCATTTCATTTCTATGTTTGATCAAGAAGGTGATTAAAATGCTATTTGCTATTTCTATGTTGATTTTTTTATGGAAACTCTCCAAACAGGGAAATTTGGACTTCGGCATCTGAGAAATTTACGACTTCCCGATTCGCGTGAACGCACCACAGTATTGTCCAGGAGGAATGTTTAAAATAATTTCTCATAATTTCGACTTGATAATAAGACATAAACACTTCCACGTCCATGGAGTAAGGATTTTATTTTACTTGCAATAAATTGTTAAACGGAATATGTTTGCTGAAAACAGTATTAAAACCAAACAGTGTGGAACAAACTTACTGTCAGATGAGACAACGCGGCCGCAGGAATCAACAAGAAGGTGTTTTATGATCTGTCGCTTCAGGAAATAACAACAAGAAACAAATGCCAGTGCTTTTATTCCCCAGATAAACTGTCCATTGAGTAAAACGAGATTTGGAGGATTTAAAGTCCGTTTCTTCTTCCTGGAAGGGGCTGGACCGCACTGTGCTGCGTTCATGTGCCGTCGGAAATATCTCTTTGTGAGCTTCGCTTAAAGTCAAATAAAGGTCAAAGTGAACACAAAATATCAGATTTATCTGAAGTATCAAAGCAAAACTCTGAATTATTTTTAGATTTTGTGATTTATTTGTTTTTCATCACACTCTTGTTTGATAAAGAGATAAAAAACAGGATCTTTTTTCCATTCTTGTTTTTTTAATGTGAAAATTGATTTGTTGCCACCAAAGAAGAACACAGTAGTTCAAGTATAAGACACACAAATAATTCCGTTTCACCTAACTACCAATAGGATATTTTCTATTATATATGTGTTAGTTACTGTAATTGTTAATATCTTAAATATTCGTTACTAATATATGTCGGTACTTTATCGTGATCTCACAATTATATTAACAGTAACATATTGTTCGTGTAATTTCAGTGCAGATGAAAACTTATGCGCACTGCTTTTGCTTTATTTTGTGCAAATGATGGCGATTCAGTCCATTTTGTCTTTCCCTGCTGGCCCTGAATGCAACATGCGACGGCGGCACCAGCAACAGGTAGATGGAGTGTGTGAGTGTGTGTGATGTGTGTGAGTGTGTGTGTGAGGTGAGAGAGGAAATTCAATACGAGCACCTGAAGAGACCATAAGCTGCACATCTCCCATCTTTGCGCAGTGTGATCCGTTCCATCGCATTCCCGGAAATATCTGCACAGCCGCGCAAGAGTGTCGCGCGCACGGCGAAGTTTGTGAAGGCATCATTAAAACACTGAGCGTGCAGGCGCAACACTGACGAGGCGTCGCGTGCCTGAGAGCGCGGGGCTCATTGTGATGGTGTGTAACGGTGCGTGCGTGCATGTGCACGTGCGTGTGCGTCCGGGGCTGCGGTGTTGCTGTGATACTGCCAATAGGCGGGACTGTGGCTCCGCAGTGTGATGGTGCGCGCCGCACAGCTGGATTGCGCGCAGAGGAAGGTCTGACTGGCACGAGGCTGTCCGCTCCAGCTGCGGACGCTGTTTTTTTGTTTTTCCTGCGCGTCACAACTTGCGCACGCGGATAAGACTTTTTTTTTGAGACAGAGACAGCAGATCCTCCAGGAGACGGATCCTCTCGACACTTGTGGAGGACTTGAGGCGCAGGACCCTGCGGACCCCCCCTCCCGGTGATGTAAGGCTGCTTCCCCGGTAACCCCCGCCTCTGCAGCCTCTGCTCTCACAGCATGGGAAACTCCAAACTCTGAAGGTAAGGAGCGGTGCTTGGCGCGCGGGCGCGCTCGTTTTTGGACATTTTTACGCACGGCAGTTGGTTTCCACAGTGAGGCTCTGTCATCATCGGCTGTTTAGATGTTGCGTTGCACCCGCGCGCTCTCGCGTGCACTTGGCGGATTGCCACAGCATTCTTCGCCCTGACTCAGTGGAGAGTTGTGCAAAAAAGTAATTCCAGCTGCTGTGCTCCGACTTGCAGACCGTGTGAAACATCTGCTGGAGGGATGAGTGTGAGACTTCGTGTTCTGCGCTGAAGATGCGTTAGAATCTGGGTTCTGCTGATCTGAATCTGCCTTCATGGACTCACAGCATCGCTGAGCAGAGGAGGATGGAGGAATGCCTGCTCCTACATTTAGCCTGAGGGAGTGGCAGCTCCTCGTGCTGCTTTGGCTTGATGCCCCCTGCGAGGACGGGAAATCACTCCCATTGGCTGATTTCGATTGAACAGGTCAGAGGTCATCATTACCTGATCACTCATGCAGGCTGCAGCTGAGGACTGGAGGTGATCCTCTCTCCGCCCCTCCTCCCCCCCGCAGCAGCAGGATTAGAAGTCTCCAGTGATTGCTGGATCCTGTTTTGATGCGACGGCAGCAGGATTTGACTTGTAAGCTGCTGCTGGCGGCCTGGCAGGATATTTTGAGCACTCGCAGCCAAAGTTTTGCTGCTTTGCTTCTTCTGTGAGGGAATATCGGGAGTGTTGAGGTGTTTCGTCTAAACTGTGCTGCACGGTGCACCCTCAACTCTAAAACTACTGACATGGACTTTTATGACTGAATTGAAGAGTCTGTTTGGGTTCAAATGAATCTGGTCAAAGAGGGCTTTTGATTTTGAAACCATTGGCAGCTTTTGATTTGAAAGGTTGGCTTTGATTCCGGCCACAGGATGCATTTTTCCTTCTCCATGTTCTGCAGACAGGGGACCAACTTGAAACTCTCTTCCACAGATCACCCTCAGATATGACTGTTTCAAGTGAAAACACTAAACTTTGGTCGGGTTTTCGGTGTCTGTTTACATGACGACGGTGCTTGAAGTCACTGAAAATGCAATTTTTTGGGGGGCAATTGCTCCCAAAGTGGAACTTTTTGAAAACGCTCGACTCCGTCTCCATGGAAACGAAGGAAAACACAAATGTGCATGTTCGCTACTGTCGTAAACAGTTCTTCTGCACATGAGTAGATGGACAACAGCAACAGTGTTTTCCCCCAGAGTGTCACGACTCCGTGTTTTCATCTAAACGGGCATCGTTTTCAAACCGTTGTCGTGTAAACGGGGTGTTTCTGTTGCTGCTGACGGGAAGCAGACGTCGCCTCGCCGTCCTCCGATTTGGCCGTGGCAGCTGCTGCTGAGCGTCAGTCCCGTCGGCGCAGCAGCTCGCTATCAATAAGACAAATAGTTGAAATTCTCATTTGACGGTCGGGCTCTCCAGAGCCATGCGTGGCCTCTGTGATCCCTCTGAAGTGGTGCTTAAACGGAGAGATGCTCGGGCTCTGAATAGATGGGATTTCAAGGATTAAAGCGGCTGGAGAATGGTGGAAACTGCGAGTAGAAGAAATTAAAAAAAAAGAAAAAAAACCTCTGCATTGTCTTGCTCTGGCCGTCTCTCCCCCTGCTGCCGCAGTGCAATTACTCCCGGCCTCCTGAGCGGCCGCTCCGGTCGCCTCCTCCACCTCCACCTGCAGCTCCTCTCATCGGAGGAGCGGGCCGTAATTGGCTGCATTGTGACGGAGGCTGAGGCCGAACTACGACTAAACGGGAGCGCGGGGAAGAGGGTGACAGCGACGCCGAATCAGGCAGCGAAAGCGAATAATTACAGGGAGCAGCCAGAGACACGTGCGCTGGACGGAGGCCGCGGCCGGGACGAGCGGTCCGCTGCACTCTGCCTGTTCAGAAGCTCGTCCGTTCATTAGCCTCGCATTCCCTCCGCTCAGCCCGCCTGCCTGCCAGTCGTCTGTTTACAGAAACTTTTAAAGGAGATGAAGGCCGTGTTTAGACGCTGCAGGCCGATGAAGAGAAGCAGACGGGAGGTAAATCACACGGCGATGAGGCCGACGTCGCACAGAGAAGGCCTCCTGGACGAGGGTTAGGTTAGGGTTAGTTTTTAGTCAGATGCTGTAATAATTAGAAGTTTATGCATGTAGGGTTAAATAGTAGCCTCTTTTTGCTGCTAATAGCGCTCTTTAAATCAAACAGAGTGGCTCTGAAGCTCATTAAAGCGCCACAGAAGAGATGGTGGAGCGTGCCGAGTGGGCAGAGCTGGAATCCGGTGCCATTCGACTCCCACCGACTTGGAAGGGCGACAGCGTTTCGGGAATTGTGACGATGAGGAATGCGACCGTAAAACGGACGTCTCTGCACAGAGGAGCCACAGAGACGCTCTCAGATCTGGACACGCTGCGCTGGGCAGGGATTGGCTGTCGGAGGTAACCCGGTTCGGAGGTAGAAGAGTCAGAGCAGTAAATCAGGTGAACGGTGTGAAACTGGATCCTGCCGCCGGGCGGGAGGGTGAGGTGGTGAATTGTCACTGACACTGATTTGGAAGATGGCGCTCCGCCGGGGTTTGGTCGCTCTGGGTTTACAGGGTGGGGGCCCGTTCAGTTCCACCAGAGCGGCTGAAGCGTTGAGGCGGCGCCCTGCAGACCAGTTCCTCTCTTCACCTTTTTTTTCATTATGTTTGCCTGCAAGCTTTTTTTTTTTCTTCTTTATGTGAATGAGCATAATTAGCGTTGTATCATGAATGCAGGAAATTGAGGCGTTTTTTCGGGGGGGGGGGGGGTCCTCCTCAGGGATACGGAGAACATAAACAGGAACTGGACTGGGGTAACGAAGAGGCAGCCGAGTGTGAAACTCCCAGAATTCACAGAGAGAAGCGGCTCGGCGCGGCTGCTGGTAAAAACCGCTCGCGCACATCTGACAGGCAGGAGGAAGTGAGGAAGATAAACACTGTGCGAGGGAGAAATTAGCCTGCAGATGTTGTGTCTTATTCTGCAGCAAAACCGCAGATGTTCGCTCGAAAAAAAAAAAAAAAAAACCCAGTTTGTCAAATTGAAGAAATTCCGGCTTCGCTGAGAGACTTATCTCTATCCAGAGGCTGTTGTTGGGGAGACGTCTTCCTGCGAGCGCCTCCATCTTTCTTGCTCTCTCCTCCATGAAGGATTGGAGTGCGATTCCTCCGGGCAGTGACGAACTCATGCGCTGAATATTTCGCTCCCGTTAGCAACAGTTTGCATCAGGAGCTTTTAGACTCTTCAACAGGTTTGTGGTGGTTTATGGTTAATTGACACACTGAATTCTACAGGTTGTGTTGCAGAAAACTGATGCAAACCGCGACGATAAAACAAAGACTCGCCATCGCTACCGAGATGCAGCTTCTGCACTGACAGGTTTGTCAAAACTGTGCATGAGTCTTTTCTCTTAAGGCTTTGAGTGTGAAAAACCACATTCAAAATAGACTTTCTTTACTCGAGTTCACACATGTACTGTATTTCTGTAGTGGTGGTGAGGTGTGGCTCGGTCTTCCTGTGTATTTGTAGCCTTCAGCAGCTTCCTTTCTCAATCCAGACATGTTTCTTTGGTTAATTCTGGAACCTAAAATGTCTTTAGAGTTAATCTGAGAGTTGTATTGGAAAATGTTGGGTTTAGACCAGGGGTGTCAAACATGAGGCCCGCAGGCCGAAGAAGGACTGCAAGTGGCAGCAATCCAGCCAGACTTCTGAGGAATAGAGGACACAAGAGTGAGACCTGAGCTGAGATATCAGTGATCGCTACCTTCTTGTGAAAGTGGCTGCTCTAGCAGTTGAGGAGAACACTTTTGAACTTTTGACTGTATATTTTGCACCAGACAGTATCATCAAAAATGACTTTGGGTTGAGAATGTAGTGATTTTCTCCTGTAATTTTGCTAAAATATACACATTTTTCATCACATGTACTCTGCAGCACGACAAAAACAACATTAAAGTTTAATTTAAAAACTCATTATGGAACTGCTTTATGGGTAAATTAAGCTATATGTGGTGGGAAAGGTTAGTTTTAACCTGCAGCAGTAATTGTTCACGACTGAATTTGACCTGGAATTCAGAACACATTCATAAGAAACACCCGTCCACTCAGTCCTCCAGTAAGGGAGCGCTGTGAGTGATGGATGTGTATCATCTGCATAATGCTTGACCTGAGGCCTGATTAGTAGATTTAAAGGGGAATCCACAATCTGTTTCTTTTCTTTTTCTTTTTTTGGGCAGAACTCATGGAGTTAAAGGCTTAAAGCTTGACAATATCATCATAATTCCAACAATCACTAAAGTACTGAACTCCCTGCTGGAGGAATGACTGCGCTTTACTATCCAGGCATGAGACAACAGATTCTTGAATGGGTGGATCACACTCATCAGGCCTGTTGCTTTAAATTTTTTGAAGTGGAGACGGCGCTCGGTGTAACAACAGGATGTGAGATTCCTGACTTCAGCATTGCAGCAGAAGACGAACCCTGACCGTGACTCCGGTTCATTAACGGCTGGCTGGAGGGAGAACCCCTCAGATGCACTGTTGCAACAGGCACACTTGCTCTTTTGCAACGAGGTTGCGACACCAAAACCGTCCGTCGTTCAGCCGAGCGGCGCTCGGGGAGGAAGCTGCGAGCGCCGAGGAGATGACCCACGCATGGACGTGGAGGAAAAGTGACGTTGTGTTCGTCACATTCGGAGGAGGCCAAACCCGGCACGAGACCCTCGGCGATGCAGAGTGTGCCACATTTCATACACACACACACACACACCAACACACCCTTCCGGTGTTTGTTGTGGAGCAAACTTTCACATCTGGTAAAGAAGGGCAGCAGTTTGAGCAGGAAGCCTTGAGACAAAGCTCAGAAAACAATCTGACAAGGACACATTGTTGACTGTGTGTGTGTGTGCGTGTGTGTGTGTGTGTGTGTGTGTGTGTGTGTGTGTGTGTGGGGGGGGGGGGGGGGGGGGGGGCAGGAGGAGGTGAAGATACATGACACTTTTCATGTGAAGGCAGAGCAGTGAGACGTGAGACGGTGCCAGATGTGGAGCAGGACGCCTGACTTCTCTTTCATTTTGGAGGAAGGTGATAAAACTTTAGACTCTGGCAGCTGCTGCGTCCTCGCAAAAAAACCCCCCCAAATATCAAATTTAAGATCTATGTTCTTTTCGTTTTTAACTGTAAATCTCTGTGAGGAATGCTGCACTCTTAGCTGCAGTTGTTGGTGTTCTCCTCTCGCCCCCCCCCCCCCCCCCCCCCCCCCCCCCCCCCCCCCCCCCCTCCCCGAGGAGCAGCCGCAGCCGCTAATCTGGGTCTGCAGCCGGGGCCCCCCCGCAGATGTGGCATTCTGCGTGTCCAAGGAAAAGGAAACGTTCCCCTTCCTGCTCCCGGTGCCCCCGCAGCCTGTAAATAGAGCCTGCCACCAGCAGCCCCGCCGCCCCCCCGCCCTCCACCCCCCAGGAGAACTATATCTGTCCCATCGTGCAGCACCCGAGCTACAACTTCCTGCTACAAACGGAGGGATGTCGGGCTGCAGATAAGCCGGGTGTGCAACGTGAAAGAGAAGGGAGGGATGTGGTGTTCGCTCTGAGCACGAAGGACAGAAAACAGAGAGAATTGATGTAGAATGTGTGACGGCTGCTCCTCACTCCTGTGGGGTTTAACTCGTCTTTTCCACACTTGAAAAAAGGCAGCGTGCTTCAAAATATTGGACTAGAAATCACTGAATTACCAACATTCAGCTTTCGTTCTTTTATTTTGAAAGTCATCAAGGCCAGAGCAGGTGAAAAACCTTCAAATACAAATAGAAGCTCATTTTTAGACTGCTAGAACTGAACCTTGAAAATAAGCAGAAAGTCCCCGTATTTAAAAAGCATCAAATAAATAACTGTGCGTGACGACGTTTCACAATCGATTCCACATTCTCCAGCCTGAACGAGTCGTCTCAGCAACAGGAATCCAACCATAAACACGTTTCCTGGGTCTAATGTGAGCTCTTCAAAGCCCTTTAACTCCTGTCACCGGAACTTATTCTCACTTTCAGAAACTTTTATTTGATATACAAGCAAAGTTTTGATTTTTGCCAGCGTTTGAAGTTTTTAAACTATTCTCTCAGTTTTAAAAGGCTTCGGCAGGTCGTGTTTGTTTTTCTGAATCTGCTGCTACTTTCTGGCTTTGGCACATGATTAAAGGAAAAGGAGCACTGACGGAGTGAATTACACTCCAGAGTAAAGACTACTGTGGGAAAATGGAAAGTTGAACGGTAACAGTGAACAGGATGGAGATAAGAGGTGAAAAATACACTGTCACTGACAGAAATATGGTTTAAAGGAAATGTGGTCCTTTTTTTTGGTTTTTATAAAGAAAACAAAGTAAAAAGTCCATATTCTTATGCTTTTATATTCATGGCCACAACCTGAGCAGCAGCAGCCTCTTCTAATGGGGAGCTGATTTAACGTGACGTGTCTTTCAAAGACAGACTCTTCAGTACCTGTGAAGATATTCTGGGGTTTCAGACTGAGAGGATAATGATGGATCCACAGGTTCCCAGTCGCTAAACCATCTGATTGAATTGGAAAGGCTGATTAGTGGAGACAGAGTCCACAGACATCTTATTTTTCTGTTTTATTTACACACCAGATGAGGAGTTAAGCAAATAAATCTGTGATTTTCCACCAGATCAGATTTATGTTTAACCTTCAGAATGAGGCGAACGCAACTTCTGAAGTTTTAAATATGCGAAAACTGTGTCCGATGTTGCATTTATGGAGATTCAAATTCAGTTTAGGATGATAAACATTTCATTACATTTCCTGAGTTTACTGAGTTCGTCCTTTTAAAGCATTTGCCAGATCATTTTGACATGAATAGAATAGAAAAAAATGTATTAATCTCAATAAAATAACCACAAAATGGATGAAATTAACCAAAATGCAGCAAACATTATTTACAGGGAGGAGTTATAGACTCTTATAGCAACAGGAAGGAAGGACATTTTAGCCATTTTATCTCTTTTCTAAGCAGTTTTGCTTGTTTTTGGTGAAACAGCGTCACCAAGACCTTTTTAAATGGTTGGCCAGATCATCTCCGTCTCTGCTCACTTGTACACGTTGCCCCCACTTCTCAGCGTGCCGGTGGCGGCCGAGGAAAAGGTCAGGAGAATTACTCAAGTCGAGCTGAGGCCTTTTCCAGAACTCTTGATCCCTTCATCCTCTGGAGTCCAGAACAAAGCAGGAACGTCACCGGATAACCGACGCTTCCCAAACTGGAAAAGTAGAACACAAACAAAGCTGAGGTGTGTCAGCCACAAGGAAAACACCGAGCGTGTGTGTGTGTGTTTGAGTGCTTATTCACTATTATCCATTAAATGAAAAACAAGCTATCAATCAGACATGTTTTTCCCTAAATGCCAGGCAGAGGGGACGGAGGCTGAACCAACGCCAGCGAGGAGACGGAGCATTAGCATGGAGGCCTTCACTGGCATAGAGATGAGCCCATTATGGAGACGTCGATAGCAGGATGAATATCATTACCTGCGTGTGTGTCGGTGTCTTATTATCAGTCAGTGGTGTCAATTTCAGGGTGAAAAACAAAAGACATGAAGACTTCAACACTCAGCTTGCTTGTAATTCTGCATCGATGAACTCTATCACAGCAGACCTGTTCTCGACGTGTCGCCTGCTTTATAGAGCTCAGTGTGTGTTGATTTTTCTCCTGGTGGTTTGGCGCTGGTGGTTGAGTTGACGCCGTCACACGCACGTTCACACGTTACCGCCGTCACACGCGGAGACCTGACCCATTAAATACCGGTGCAAATGCGGTGAAGATTCGGCACATTTCGCTTCATGAATATGAAGCGTTTTGTTGCAGAATCCTTTTTGAATTCTTCTGCCTGTGCCGTGCATCGTGTCATTTACTGCGAACTGCAAAACTTATGATTAAACACACCAATTTAAGTTATGATTATTAAGTCTTACCATTTCTGCATTGGAATATTTTCAATAGTTTACTACATTTGTTTTGTGAAAATGTCTTTAAGGACACTGAAACCCCCCCAAATGGCTCCGAGCCCCCCACCTGTACTGTTACTGTAGCTAGAGATGTTTCTTCAGCTGGCTCCCCACAACTTTTATTTGCAGACTTTTAGACCAGATTTGATTTTCTTTTTGTCTTATGCATTAACTTGTGTAATTTCTCATATTCTATTGTGATCCTTTTTTCTGATTTATTTGCTATAATTCCAATTTAGCAACTGTAAACTTCTCGTTTTTGTTCCATTCAGTCGCTTCATGTTCGTGTTTCAAATTAGCTCAAGAGATTCAGTTTTTGTTTTTTGTGCAAACAGGGTGTATTGCACGTGAAATCGTGCAGAATGCTTTGCAGCAGATCATCAACAACCTTTTCTACCTTTTTTTCGTGGGAATGTCTTTAAAGACACTGTAACCACCCTAATTGCCTCCGAGCCTTTAGGAACTACTGTTATCGTAGCTACAGATATTTCTTCAGCTGGCTCCCCACAACTTTTATCTGCAGTTTTTTTCCCTTTTTGTTTTGTACATTAACTTGTGTACAAAAACAAGTAAAAAATAAATCTTTTTTCAGATTTATTTGCTCTAATTCCGATTAAGCAACTGTAAACTTCCTCCACCGACGTGTCCGTCTCCTCGTTATGGTCCATTCGGTCGCTTCAAACTGAACACAGCAGCGTTTTTTTGTGCAAACAGGGTCTACTGCAAGGGGAAGTTGTGCAGAATGCATTGCAGCAGATCATCAACAGCCTGGCTGCACTTGGAATAAAACATTATTTGCAACTTTTATTCTCAATAAATCCACTAAAGCAGTGTAACGAAGTGTAAATGCTTGCTATGTGAGGGTTGAAACGTCAGGTTTCTGTGTGAACCGTGACGAGCTTCTCTGGTTTTCTACCTGTGGATTATGAAGCCAGAGCGGCCGTCTCGCCGGAGGACGTGACATTTTCATTGGCCGGTAAAAGCGGCGCCGCTCCGCGGCTCCGGGATTGACCAGGCACCCGTCAGCTCCCCTTTATCCCCGCTGCGCCCCATCCCGCCCCCTAATCTGCCTGATCGATGGCCCCGGGCCGCCGTCACCAGGCAACCCAGGATGACACCAAAGCGGCTCCCGGCGCGCCGCCACTTCACAATCAATCCGCCGCCTCGCGGCTGCAGAACCGGGATCGGGAAAAAATACTCAGACAATGGATTAAAAAGAAGGAGCGGATCTGATAAAGCAGTCTTTTAGAAAGCGGCGGACAGAATCTGTGCCCGGGTCGAAGTGTCGATAGTATCAGCATAACCAGGACACGCACAGCCTGATGTTAAAGCCAGACACACACACGGCACTGTCACACACTTTTATGGTAAACACAGGGGAAAAAAAAAAACCTGTCAGAATACAGAAGAGGAACTCATTCAGTCTGATCTCGATGAGTTTCTATTAATAATAGCAACACTAAGCTGGAAGGTTTTGTTCTTTTCACAAGTGGCTGCGTCTGTTTCCTTAGAGAGTAAATGAGGTCAGACACATGCAGCGGCGCTTAACATGATCAGATAAATCAGTATGGTTTTAAACTACCTGCAGAGAATGAGCTGAGCTTTAAAACGCACATTTGAAGGATTTATTTTTGCGTTCTTGTTCTTCCTTCCAACTCCGTCCAAATCAGCTGATTCCTTCACTTCTTCTTCTTGTACTTTGTCTTGTAATGTTGGATTTTGTGGTTTTAATTTCTCATTCTGCTCCACAGTTTTTCGTCAGTTGAAGGTTTTAGTGTCTTGAAAGTGATTATTGGATGAATGACAGATGGACAGCTTCCAAAGAATGAACAAGTTCCTGGTCATAGAGTCACTTTCGTGTCCTGTTTGCTTGGTTTTGCTGAGCTGCCTCCACAGCTGTGTTTGAGGCGTGGTTGTGGGGCGGCAGCTGCAGGTTTTAGGTGCTGGTTCCTCTGAAGCTCGGCGCTCGGCGCTGCTCTCTGGCATGAACCGGCTTCCTGTGGCGGCCTGGACACCCTGCCTCAGAAACTTTCATGTCTATTTATAACCCGGCGGCGCAGCGTTTCGGCCCGTCGCCTGCCGCACGGTTTCATCTCATCCGACACAGATTTGAAGATTAATCTCACCTCCTCGTCCTCCTCGCGGGGATTATAATTCCTCCTCTGGCCGTGAAGCCTGTAATTGAGCGTGTCCGCCCACCGTGCGGCGGCGGAGACAGTGCGCTGAAAGGCCTCATTGTGTCAGGAACAATAGATACGAACACACACTCGTCACAAGCCTTCTGGACGCCGGCGGAGCCGTCCTGTAGCGGCGCTGGCGTCTCGTCGCCGTGCCGTTCGGCCTAATGACGCCACTCAAGCGTCGTGAACATTTTAAACTGAAATTACACGTCTTTTCTGGTTGTTAATAAACAGAAGTGTTTATTTCTCATCCCTTCATTGCTGTGAACATGAGGCGCTGAAGCGTGTCGGGAGGAGATAAATGGCGGTTTCCTGCTGATGGGCTTGTGGTTTACTATCAGTCTCTCTTTAAAGCCGAGCGCCGGGGCGCCGGGTGTTTACCGCGCCTCGCTGTAAAGTTCATGCTTATGAAGTGTGAATCTAAATGAGGCGTCTGTGAACCGAACTGCGTGAGCGATTCTTATCTCCGCGCTTTGTCTTTCTCTTGGGTGTGACTGAACGTGCTTCAACTGTTTTCCCACCGATCAGAACTGAAAATAAGTCAATATTTATTTTATTACATTCAAAATTAGTGTTTCGGACCAGATGCTTTTAACTTAACTTGACAGGAGCTTAGAATTAAATAATATAAGAATAAATAACTCGACTGCTTGGGGAAGAATTGTCTTTTTTTTTTTATTATATTTTTACTGCAAAGATTTCTTTACAGCTCCTCTCAATCAGGATGACATTTCCTCATCCTTTTTTGTACAATAAATGTGAATCTTTGCACTTTCTGTTGTTAAAAAGGATCTTGGTTATCAGATTTCATATTAAGATTCCAACAAAGGGGTGTCAAACATATGGCCCGTGGGCCAAAGCTGGCAAAGAGGGGGCTCTAATCTGGCCCATTGCAACAATGCAAACTATCCTCACAGCCATGCTGTTTGTAAAAACGTACATAATGTAATAAACAGTGGCAGGAGTTTTTGTTTTTTTTTGACATGTCACTGTATTTTGCACCAAACGGTTTCATTATATTGAGACTGTAGTAATTTTCAGACATTTTCATCACGTATACTCTGCAGCAAACAATAAAAACAAAGGTTAACATTTAAATTTGAAGGTTTTTATGGCGCTGTTTTACCGATCCGGCCCACTGAGGACGGAATTGAGCTGTCTGTGGCCCCTGAAGTACAATGTGTGTGACAGCTGCATTAAACGTGCTTCTTCAGGAGGAATGATTCTCATCTCACCCTGACATCTCTGTTTATTTATTTTTTTTTTTTGGGGGGGGGGGGGGGGGGGGGGGGTCAAAGTGAGCCGTCATGCAGGCGGCGGCTGACAGTGATGGACAGATCTGAGGAAAACACGGCGCCGGGGCCGCCCTCTGCTCTCTCTGAGCCGAGCTGTGCTTTCTGTTTCCAGTGAGAGGCGCGAACCGAGCACACAGCAGCGATGGAGTCTATCTTGTCGGAGCAGTCGGCCACGGTGGACGCGCTGGTGGAGGCCAGCATCCAGGCCTTCGGTTGGTCCTCTCACTCCTCGCCTCCTCCTCTCGTGGGTTCAGATTGCTGACGTCTGTTCTGCTCTCCACAGATGAGAAGGGCGCCGTGAAGGATCCCACCTTGGTCAGCATGTTCCTGATGATGCACCCCTGGTACATCCCGTCAACAGAACTGGCCAAGAAGCTGGTGCTCAAGTATCCTTTGAATCAGTTTGGTTTTTTTTGTTTCACTAAAGAAATGCTTTGTGTACGTCTTCTGCTGAGGTAAAGGAACATTTCGATTAAAAAACTCGCTGCCAGGTTGCACCTTGACTCGTGGATCAGGTCTCAGGACGAGAGCTGCACCGCCGAGCGCCGGTTAAGGATATGTCACCTCATCAAGTAATAACCGTGGAGTCTGTCCTACTTCCAGTTCAACATCACTCTTTTCCCACCCATTCTCTATTTTTATTGTGTTGGGATTTGATTTTCCTTGACATCACACACTCCGATGAAGGTCACTTCAGGAGCCACGTTGGATCTGATTGGGAGCAGTAGAAGAAGAACAGACAATTCCAAAATTTTAGGTTCTGCACAGCAAATAAGTTCACATGTAGAAGGTTTTTATTAAGAAAAAAGTTAAAAAACACAGGACTAATTCAGCCTTCAGCATGCGTGCTTTGAAAACTCCAAACTCACGCTCTGATTCCGGTTCCTCCGACTCCTCCTGGTCTGTTGTTGTTTGACATGCTTCCAGGTATTATTCCAGATTAACTCCCATTGTCAGTGCACAGTGAAGCTTGGTTTTTTTTGCTGGCTCGCTGTTTATTTGATTGCACAAATCCCTTTGGATCTGGTTTTGATCTGATTTATTGGAGCAAAAATTTGGATAACTTGGGTGAAGTCTCCAAATATTACGAATACTGGATTAAAAGAAGAAAAATTGTTGGTCCTGCTGCGTGTTTGACACATTCCAGTTGATGTAAAAGAGATAAATGCGGTATGTAGTGTTTAGAATGGTGCAGCCTGCAAATAACTTTGCCTCCCTTTATCTGATTACCTGTCATCTCTCTCTCTCTCCTCTCTGCCTTTGGTCTCTCTCTCCCAGGTACTGGATTTCTGAGTTCCCTGCGGAGTTCAATCTGAACCCGGAGCTGGTGGACCAGATCAAAGACTATAAAGACCTCCTGACCACGGAGGGCAACGAGCGGCAGAGCCAGCTCATTGACCTGTCCAGCGTGTGAGTGGAGAGCCGGCGGCGTCTGCCTCTTGTTTGTCTCTGCTCGGCCTTTTCTGGGAAGCTGCCTTGCTATGCGGGGGTCAGCGACTCCCCTTTTCCCATAAAATCCACTGCAGTGGGAACTTGAAATTCCCTTTAGTGTCCCATCAGAGGAGGCCTTTGTCCAGCTGAGCGTCGGTCAGCCTTCACATTATGGGTTTGGCAGGAATCGTGGGACTGTATGTAATGAGGTTCCTTTCATTGATTTCCCACTGTGAACGCCCCTCTCGGTTCCTCACACGATCTTCTGTGGCTCGTATGAAGAGGGAACTGCCTTCTCGCCCTCTACAGGCCGTCCTACAAATGGAAGCGGCAGGTTACCCAGCGGGTGCCGTCCGTGTCCAAGAAGAGGAAAATGTCGCTGCTGTTCGACCACCTGGACTCCTGCGAGCTGGCCGAGCACCTCACCTACCTGGAGTACAAGTCCTTCTGCAAGATCCTGGGTCAGTGCGCCGGTCCGCCGGCGTGCAAAATCAGCTTTTTCACGCCTGAACCTGAGGCTGCAGCGTTATAGATGTATGGATGGATTCATAGTTGGATGACAGTTGGCCTGTCTCCCTGTCCAGTTCCAGGACTACCACAGCTTCGTGATGCACGGCTGCACGGTGGACAACCCCATCCTGGAGCGCTTCATCACGCTCTTCAACAGCGTCTCCCAGTGGATCCAGCTCATGGTGCTGAGCAAGCCCACCGCCCCGCAGCGGGCCGCCGTCATCTCCCACTTCATCAGAGTGGCTCAGGTCGGTCCGCTGGTCGGTTCACCTGCCGTGACTTACACAAAACACGCTCAGTACACTTTGAATCGTGAGAAAAATGGAGGTACTCGGTACTTTTAGCCATATAGCATCTGTCGCTATTAGTGCTGGGCAACGATTAAATTTCTTAATTGCAATTAATCACATAATTTTTCTGCGATTAATTGTGATTAATCGCATTATGCGGAAAATACTAAAATGAATTCAAAAGTAATGATCACCCTGCCTCCAGCCAGGGACAGGGATTTTCTTTTCTTTTTGCAAGAATTCTGAAAGAAGCATAATTTTCCAATAATAATTTTCCAATTCATCAAATATGATTCATAATAGCTTAAAATACCAGGTCTTTACCAAGATTGCGCCCCCCGACACACACACACACCACCAACAAGCAGAGCAGATGAAGAATGGAAGTTTGCAATGAGCGCACATACACTTCCTCAAACTTCATTCTATCTCCGACCCTCAGACAGAGAAGACAGGATGAATTCAGTCACGCCGAATTGTGCCTCATACGTACCTTTATCAAGCCAGATTGTGAGTTGAAGGGAAATTTACTTTATTTTGCGTTTTCAGCGCCTGAAGACTGCCCAGCGGGCGGAAACGTGGAGCCGGCAAACACGAGATTTAAGTTTCACTTTCATTTTTGTCATATTTGCGCTCCTGATTTCAGTTTTTTTGCCTTATACCAGCCTTTTCCTCGTGATTTTTGTGATAATTCGACTGAGTTCAATATGGCAAATAATGAGGAATGGACCGTGTTTCACCGCTAAAAGCGCCGTGGCCTGTGTGCTTTTTTGACGCTCAGCTGGAGCTCGGTGTGTGTGTGTGTGTGTGTGTGTGTGTGTGTGTGGGGGGGGGGGGGGGGGGGGGGGGGGGGGTTTAACGCCTGATAAAATGTTTGTCGGCGTTATGGAAGCAGTGCGTTAACGTGTGCCCAGCCCTAGTAGCTATATGTTCCAGCTATGTAATCCAATATGGCCGCCATCTCATGATGCCACATTATGCAAACTGAGTGAATTTAATTCCACCGCCAAACTCATGCTGAGAGACAGCAGCTCTACAACAGCGTTGCCACTAATCATTTCCAAGCTCATCTAAGACATTAAATCACTTTTCTAAAAGTTAATCCAGACACCATTTTTCTGCATGCTTCTAATCCTAATCTCAAGCTCATCTTCCACAAATTCCTCCACACCGCTGCCAGCCTTATAAGGCATCCGTCTGCCGGCTGTCATGCCTCCACTGCAAAAGCATCCCTTTAAACGGCGTCCTGGGCTCCGCGGTAATTGATTTGCTTTCAGCTTGATGTTGTGTGCCAGATGGTCGGAGTTTTTCCGAGCACTCGTCTCCACGGCGGAGCGGGAGCTTCAGTCAGCCGAGAAAGCCAGAGGAAGGATTTTTTTTTTTTTTTTTTATAATCTTAATAGCCCACAACCCAGAGCTTCCTCATTACTGATCGCAGGTACGCTCTGGACTTGCTGTGAGACGTCGCACGCGGCCATGTTTATTTTATCTTGTCCTTCAGAAAACACACTTTGTAATTTATTCAGCCGGTTTCTCAGTCTGTGACGCCCCAGTGGGGCTCTTTTCGGAGGGGGGGGGGTTTCCCCCCACCCACTCCTCACAGCTCCCCGGACTGTTTCACACTCGCTGACGCTCGGCGCTTGGACTGGTTCCAGCGTTACATGTCGCTGTGACGCGGCGGAGGTGAGGGCCGATGCCGATAGCGAGCAGCTCTGCAGAGAGAATGAGAATGACCTCCTTCTGCTTCCCTATCTCTGCCTCTCGCCCCCCCCCCCGCCACCCCACAAAATGCCATCACCGCACAGCCGCGATGGTCGACTGCTCAGGCCGCAACTTTTCCTGGACCCTGGGTGAATTTTAAATTGCCTCCCTGGCATTTGCACTAGTGGCAAAACAATGACCTTCGTGGTTTTGACTGAAATTTCTGCCCGGCGCCTTGATGGATTGTTGTGACATTTGCTACAGATATTCGTTTTCGCCTCAGGTTCTGTTAATAACGGAGCTGATCTCCTGACTTTTCCGTCGGAGCCGCCGTGTTTCAGGTCGTCTCAGGCTCACGGATTCTTTGAAACCAAACGCCATTCCCATTAGGCTACACCTCACCCTGTATTCAATTATAATTATCACATTTTAGCACGCTGACACTGTAGGGTGAAGAGGTGAACACGGAGAACTCGCACAAGCCAGGATCCGTGAAATATCACACCGTTAGCTTCGTCTCTGTGACTGTTATCACTCTGACATTAGCATTACCAAAGATCACAAACCAGCAGTCCAACCACACTCCTGATGCATAAGAACGTCATTAAAATTGATTTTATTTCTCCAAATAAAGCCACAACTCCATAAAGGGGTTTTTATTTTAAAGCCCTTTAGATCCTGATGGCAGCAACGAAGGAGCGTTTAGGGAGTTTTCCACAAAGTAACGTAACCCCGGAGGCCTCGAGGTTGAAGAAGCGGACCTGGGACTGGGAGTTTGCGGGTTTGAATCCCACGGTTGATGGGCCCTTGTGGCTCCCTGAGCATGACCTCTGACCTCCCTTAGCTCCCCGGAGCGCCATCATGTGGTTTCACCTCTCCAATAAAGATGGGCCAGTGCAGAGAAAAGGGAGTTTCCTAAGAGGATTAATAAATGTTTAACAGAATGACAAGTCAGTGTATCCTGTTTTCAGTGACATTTTACATTCTGCACCAACCAAACCTGCAGAGCAGTGTAATCCAGAGAACTCGTCCCTGAACACGGAACCGACGTGGCTAATTATCCTTGGGCCCACCTTTGGTTTTCTTCAAATCCAGTTGTCTTATTTAAAGCTGCTGTTCGGTCCTGCTAAAGAAAAGCAGCATGCACACGGCATGACAACGGAAAGTACAGACACCTTTCTGCTTATACAATACAACAGGAGTAAGAAGGTCGTTAATAAAGAGCTTCAATAGAAATGATTTGCGGGTTATGAAAAGCCGATCGGTCCGGAGGATCGTATCTCTGCACACTGAGCTTTATGTCTTATCATTGATCGGTGCAGCTGTGCCATGAAATAGATATAAACCACCGTGACCCGCTACTCGCTCGTCCTTCTGAATCAATTCTGCGCTGAACTCAACCTGCTGCTGCAAACCCTGACCTGACCTGTAATTAAGCGTTGCTTCAGAGCTGAGTGCCGGAGCCACAAGGTAATGGAGGCACGACGGAAATAACTGGAAGAGAGCAGAGACCAGCAGTAATCACGCTCACTCACTTTCAGGAGGATCGAATGCAAAGAGCTGTTTCTAAAGCTCCGCCCGTTGATCAGTTCTGCAACACATTCGGCTTCTGGCTCGACCAACCTGCTCACAGTTTGGAGTCCGGCTCACCTCAGTTTGCCCCACCCCCGGGGATTCGGCTCGTGCTCTGTTTTGATAATGACAATCGCTCCCTCGCCCGCTTCCTGGCGCAGTTCACATTACAGAAAGTCATTTCGGCGCCTGCATATAAGGAAGCTCATCAACACCCGCATTAATTCTGTGCTCATTTAAAGCGCCTCGCCTTCTGACGGTTGGAGGCGCACGCAGGGACAGAAATTACCCTCACGCTGATTTCAGATGCATTCAGAGGCGGCGCAGAGGGGTGGTCTTAATGTACTTGACATTTCCTAAAGCTTCCCTCAGGGTGCGCCGGTCGTGTTCCATTTCAGCTACCTATTGGGAGCGCGCTGCAGATGACTCATGTTCATTTACCCCTTTTATTTTTTTAAAATTTTTTTTCTCTCCCTTGACTGAGCAGACTTTAATTCAAAAAATGAAAACATGGATCCTTCTTTCCGATCACAAAGCTCACTTCCGGTCCGTTTGTTCTGTTCTCTGTGAAAAGTGTGCACAACTCAGTGCCATCACCTCGTCCGATCACACACACACACACACACACACGTTTTAAACTCTTGTACCTGATTTATCGCGCTGACATGGAAGCAAAGCTACACTCTGCAAACAGCAGCTGCCTTCCACTCCGCTTTGCGGATTGATTGGAAAGGGTGTTTGAGCTGAATCAGATGATCCCCTCTGGCAGGCCTCCCACGCAGCTGCGACCCCATCGATCTCCAGCGAGAAGCCAGCAGGCTGAAGGGCAGCGTGGAGCCCTGCTGAGAGCCATTCACAAAGAGTCAGCCCGAGCTCGACACACAGCACTTCACACCATTATGTGACTTTTCATGCCCACTCTGAAAGTTTGCCACTTTCCCTTCTTATTTGTTTATTATTCATGTAAACCTTTATTTTGGCACCTCTCTTTCTCCTGGTCATCACTCGTTTTGGGCCGTGACTCACACTTTGGCGAACTTTCTGCAACGTCCACCCTGACCCCTCGTTTCTCTCTCCTCTCCCGTCGACAGAAGCTGCTTCAGCTGCAGAACTTTAACACCCTGATGGCGGTGGTGGGCGGCCTGAGCAACAGCTCCATCTCTCGTCTCAAAGACACGGAAACCCACATCAGCGCCGAGACCAACAAGGTGCGGCGGCCGCTGCCGTTTCCCTGCATCTCGCCTCGCTGATGCACTCTGCTGAGAAAGTTGTGTTGAATCTCGGTTAAGGGATCCAGATCTCCTCCGTCGGTCCTGCCAAGCCTCTAGTCCGTGCCCATTACACCTACACACTGCCTCTTTTAAAGCTCTCAGTTTGAGCCGCAGAGTTGAAGGCATCGGTTTGGGGGAGTTACTGTCTCTTTACAGTTATGTAAGTCCATCTGGAGCAACGATTCACAGAATGTTTAGATTCTTTAGTCTCCTGAGGCCAGCTGCCAACTCCCATGTCCACCCTCTGCCTCCTTCAGTGACTTCCTTCCTGCTCGATTTGTCCATCTTCAGGTCTTCAACAGCCTGATCGAGCTGGTGACGTCCTGCGGGAACTACAGCCAGTACCGCAAGCGCTTCTCGAGTGCTCGGGCTTCCGGTTCCCCATCCTCGGCGTGCACCTGAAGGACCTGATCGCCGTGCACGTGGCGCTGCCGGACTGGGCCGACAAAGAGAGGACGCGGGTGAACCTGGCCAAGACGCAGCAGCTGTACGCCATCCTGCAAGAGCTGGCGCTCGTCCAGAGCACGCCCCCAACGTGGACGCCAACACGGACCTGCTCAACCTGCTCACAGTGAGTTCAAAGAAAATGTTTTAATTCGAAAGTTCTGTTGATCACTCGGATGGAGATGAAGGAGAAGGAAGCGATTGGTTTATGGAAAAGCACTTTGTGTCCAGCCAGTGTAACAGGCTGCCTGTTTGATGCACTTTCTTCCGCTGTGATTTGACTGGCTCGCGGTCAAAGAGACTGTCGCGGCCAAATGGGAGAAAAATCTGCGTTCAGACAAGAGCCAGAAAAAAGAAGTCACCGAATGATTCAAAACATGAACCTTTGAGCTCAAAGCCTCGGCCTGGAGGGGTCACTCATCCAGAATATCAATTTGAACTCATACATGTTCGAAATCTGTTTCTGATCATCCGATAGAAATACGAGGAACAGAGCAGAAAATCATTAAGTCGGTTTGACTTCACTCGCTGGCATAGGATTTATAGATTTTTTTTTTTCCCGTCCAGAATGTGTGCAGTCACAGATAAGCTGTTGTGGTTAAGTATGAGGTAATGGTGAAGAGTTTGTTTTCTGACTAACCTTTAGGTAGTAAGGCCCTGGATTAAGATTTCAATTATATAGCACTATTTCACTGTTTGGCCAATTTTCAAAGCACTTGTATTATTATTATTAACACCCATTCACTACCAGCATCAAACCGAAGGCCATGCCAGCATATGGACACAGGGAGATGAGGGATAAGATCTGTAATCTTCGGATTGAAAAATGTCCTGCTCTATCAACTAAGGGTAGTGAAAGGACTAAATAAGAGAGGCCTTGAGGCCGGGGCAGGGCATGCTGGGGAATATAGATCTCTCAGGTGGCAAAGGATTCGCTCCAGGTCTGTTAAGATGAAGTGGAAAATGTTGCTAGGAAGGAAAACCCTGACACTATCTCCTATGTCTTATTGGATGATTGCATGGTTGCCTGGCTGATTAACTGGCTGGTTGGTTGGTTTGGTTGGTGTTTGATTGACTGGCTGGATTGTTTGTCTGTTGGTTGGTTGGCTGACTGGTTGTGGGGTTGCTTGGCTGACTGGCTGGTTGGCTGGTTGGCTGGTTGGTGGTTGGTGGTTGGCTGGCTGGTTGGCTGGCTGGTTGGCTGGTTGGTTGGCTGGTTGGTTGGTTGGTGGTGGTTGGCTGGCTGGTTGGTTGGCTGGTGGCTGGTGGTTGGTTGGCTGGTTGGCTGGCTGGTTGGTTGGCTGGTTAGCTGGCTGGTTGGCTGGCTGGTTGGGGGTGGCTGGTTGGCTGGCTGGTTGGTGGTGGTTGGTTGGCTGGTTGGTTGGCTGGTTGGGGTGGTTGGCTGGCTGGTGGCTGTTGGTAGTGGTGGGGTTGGCTGGTGGTTGGTGGTTGGGGTTGGCTGGCGGCTGGTTGGCTGGTGGTTGGTTGGCTGGTTGGTTGGCTGGCTGGCTGGTTGGTGGCTGGTTGGCTGGTTGGCTGGTGGCTGGTTGGCTGGTGGCTGGCTGGCGGTGGTTGGTGGTGGTTGGCTGGCTGGTTGGCTGGTGGTGCTGGTTGGTTGGCTGGTTGGCTGGCTGGTTGGCTGGCTGGCTGGTTGGTTGGCTGTGGATGGCTGGCTGGTTGGCTGGCGGCTGGCTGGTTGGCGGGCTGGCTGGTTGGCTGGCTGGCTGGTTGGTTGGCTGACGGGCTGGCTGGTTGGCTGGCTGGCTGGTGGTTGGGGGCTGGCTGGTTGGCTGGCTGGTGGGTGGTTGGTTGATCGGGCTGGGGGTTGGTGGTGGCTGGCTGGCTGGTTGGTTGGCTGATTGGCTGGGGCTGGTTGACTGGTTGGCTGGCTGGTGGTTGGTTGGATGGTTGGTTGGTTGGTTGGTTTGCTGGTTGATTGGTTGGTGGCTGGCTGGTTGGTTGGATGGTTGTTGGTTAGTTGGTTTGCTGGTTGATTGGTTGGTAGGCTGGCTGGTTGGTTGTTTGACTGGATTAGGTGTGGTAGGACAAGTTATGTATCTATGAAGTGGTAGAAACACTTTCTTGAGACAAAAATTCTCAAGAAACTAATGAAAAATGAATTGATCATATGAAATAAAGATGAACAAAGGTGTTATTAAGCAACCTAAAAAATTTGAGACATCGGCAGAAGTTTGGTGAAAATTTCTTTGACACGTCGTTTGATATTTAATCTTGTCTCATGTCCCATGTGCTTATAATGGAACGTGTCTGCAATCATGATTTCAGAAAGTCACCAGACAGTGAGTTGAACATGTCGGTTTGACTCGGAGGGGCTTTCATGATGTTTGTGGCCCCTGAACCAGCGTGTGATACACCTGATCTGCAGCCGTTTTCAGAGCACGTCTGATCCAATAAAGAATTATGAAAACTCACTCAAATAAACAACTACTTTTAGACTGGAGTGGACTGTTTCTGTTGTGAGAACAGAGTAATTTATGCAATCATTTCCAAGCGCTGTGCTCCAAATGAGGAGCAAATTGAACTTTATGCATGAAAAAGGGTGAGAGCCCTTTTCCATTTACACTCAAAGCACCCAAAGAGTGTTTTTTTTTTTTTTAAATGTTTTCTATTGCCACAATAATGATACTCTCATCCAGAACAAAGAGTCCTCACCGCTGAACTTTAAATTATTAACCTGCACCGGAACCTTTTGACTGTTCCTTTCTCCCACTGCAGAGTGTGGAGCTCAGCCTGTCGGCTCGCTTCACCTCTGAAACGACCCGCAGAGCGAGACCCGCAGACTCCATGTAAAATCACCAGGTTTAGTAAAGCCTTCAACAATAAATCACTCAAATTTACTCATTTGTCCGGTGTTTCTCAAGTATTTAACTTAAACTGCAAAGAAACAAAGAGGAACATTAAAATCGTGTTAAAATCTTTTTGGAACTGATAATAGTGCTTATGTAATAGTTACAGTCATGACGGTGGCAACCTCTGCAGAAATCAATCAATTGATCATTTAGAAAGCACTTTTCAGTCAATAAGCTGCAGCACGTGCCTGTGCAAGTGCCTGTGCATGTTAAAAGCTGCATCTCATGTTGTAAAAAGCCCTTTCTTTACCTTCTACAGCCTATTTATGCAGCTGCTTGTAATTGTGTGAAGGTGCAACTTTGCCAAGGCTACCGACCACGTGTGTCACATAGCGGCGCGGAGTGGTTCATCCTGTCACTTCACACTGAATATAGCCCCAGTTTGAGACTGAGTTTGGGTGAATAACTGCATGGAGTTTGGATGTGTTAAAGTCATTTTACCTGAGCCGCCACTTTCGGAGCGATTTGATCTCAAGTGGACAAGACCAGCAAATAGCTTTTATAAAACTAAATAACTGATGACATATACCAGGGATTGTAACCATTGCGTTATATTTGTTAAATTGTAATAAATAACAATGTTAGTAAAGGTGTTTCTTTTGACATGAGATTTGCCAACAAAAATGACTGCTAAATACCGTGAAAAACAGTTTCCTAATGTTCTTCACGACAGCGGAGCGATACTCTTTTTGCGTCTTGTGCAATACTGTGGTGGAGCACGAATGAAAATCATCAACAAACACTGGTCAGCCATGAAACACAGCATAGAACGGCTGAACGAGCAAAGACCAGAGAAATGACTGTGAGGGGAGCTGCTGCATCCAGATCTGTTGAGCACTGAAAGAACAAAGTTAAGTTACAGTAATTAATCGATGTGAGAAGCAGTGAGTGTGTGAATACGTGCATGCCAGGATGTGATGAACTTTTTAAGCCACTGACAGTTGGGACCAATGCGATTAATTAACAGTAAATTATCATTTTGTGGCTGAAAGCTACCAACCACTCCATGATAAACAGTATTTGGCGTGCATACTTGTGCAAATGGGTTGGAGCAGGTTGAAGAATTACTTTTGGAATAATATTCTCAATTAAAATGTTGACTCGTGTTCTAAAAGCTCCCTGATTGTTCCTTTGGCACGCTAACAGTTGCACCTCTTTTTGGATAAATAAAACCTTTTCCTGTAATTTTAGATTTAAGAACCATTCTCAGTGTTCTTTTTTTTTTTTTTATCAAACTATGTAATTTATCAACTTCCATCCTGCGGGCCGGATTGGACTCTCTGGGGGCCACTCTTGGGCCCACGGGCTTCACGTTTGACACCCTTGTCTTCCATGTTTTAGTAACATTGTGTTTTAGCATTTTTTTGGCGACAGTGAGACGAATTTCCTGAATTTGAGGCGGAAGGCTTCCGAGTTGTTCAAACAATCCCAGGTGATCAATTTCTGCCTCTGAGTTTCAGGTGCTGGTGTGAGATTGCAGCTGCCGTCCGACTTTCGTTTCCTTTTTTTTGTTCTTTCGTTTTCTGCGAAGAAATCTTGACAGCTTCAGGTTGTGGAGCAAAGGCGCACAGAGCAGGTTTGCTGGACAGAGTCAAAACCAATTACCTTATGCCTGTGCTATTGGCGCTGATCCAGCATGAGTGAATCTAGCAGCGATAAGACGGAAGGAAAGTCAATAAATCTGACAAAATAAGGAAAAGAGGAAGCTCAAATATGCAGGTTTTACCTCCTGTTTTTTTTCTTTTCAATAATTGCGACCAGTTTTCTTGAAAACGTTTGAGCCCTGAACATCGTGAGTTACTTCATGTCAACAGTCGGTCTGAAATAGCGTCAGCAGCGTCAAACGAGCGCGCCCAAACAAGGAAAACACGGTCTTTGTCTTTCCTTATTTACTAGTTCAACTCAATAAAAGACAGGAAACACAATTACCGTGAGAGAATGGCTCACAGGAAAGCAATTCCAGGCCAACAATGGATGCGGCGGATGATTGTTTGCGGCCGTCGGTTGTAGTGTCTTAACAGGTGGGCGAAAATAAATGTGGCTCTCTCACCTGTTGCCATAGTGCTCAGTGTTCAGAGGCTTCGGTTAGAGAGACGGCGCGGTCTGAAGAAATATTGAGGTTTTAAAGGTAACTTCAAGTGCATACGGGGGCAACTCGCTCAAATAATGAAGCACTTTAATTAGAATATGCGAATACAAGTAGTGGTTTTGGCTTAATTCAAACATCTCATATATGATCTTACTGCAGAACAACAGAAATAAGCTTAGTTCTCGAATCGTCATTAATAATATATCATTTTCAGCTTTTTAAAGCCCAACCTGGTGAGTAGTGTTGACACCCTGCCTCAGCCACGGAGCCCACAGGCATGCAAGAGAGACGGAAACCACACACAACTGAGGACAATACAACATTCACACTGGCGAGTACACAGATGCTTGAAGTTGGATTGCGATTACCTGTGTCTCAGCTGTTAAACTAAGTCCCAGGAACACAGAGTGGGAGTCACGCAACTCTAGAGGGAAACGGTTTTTTATTGTCTGTCTACTCAGGCATGAGTCCCTCGTTTCTGAAGGTGTGCTGTGAAATCTGACACATGGACGTTAAGAGCAGATGGGCGGGGCCTCAACAGGACCGCGTGCACCGGCGAGCCGCTGCCACCAGTTACTCCTTCTTCCTCGTTTTGGTTCCATTTCTAACACACCAGCTTTGAGAGCAAAATGTTGTCTTGCTTTCTGTAGTGTATCGCCGACTGATGGTTCAGGCGTTATGAAAAAGAGTTCATGTCTTCACCTCTCAGCGGCCATATTCATATTTCTGCTCTTTATATCTCGAGGTCGCCTGATTTTTAATTAAAGGTTGCTAGCTCGCTGTGCTCTCCTCCGATTGGACGATCTCTGGAAGTGTCAGCAGAGCGATAGCTCAGCAGCGGTTTGTGTATTGATTCTGGACTAAAGGTGTCGTTTGCAGTCCTGCAGACGGATTACCTGACCAAAATACACCTGTTGCCATGGAGACAGCAACACTTTTCCCCGCCCAGGCTGTGCCGTTGTGAGATTGATGCTGTTGACATTCATCCTGGAGTGTTTCGGCCCGTTTCATGAGGACATCCAGGACTGAAATGGTCGTTTAAAAAAAGCCTCGCTGAATGTTTCCCTAAGTTTTGGGTAATTATGTCAGTCACTGTCAGAATACTGTGCAGCAGTGCAGTTAAATACAGACTTTATGACTGTGACGGGCAGCCAGTCAGGTGACATTGTTTTGAATTGAACTACATCAGGTGATGAGTGAACGATTGCAACCTTTGCCTCTGTCATATGATGCAGACAGTTTATTAAGGCAGCAACCCTTTAAAGAGGAGACAGAATATTTTTGAATCAACGAACGTGTGTGTGAACGTATTGTGAGATGATCATGTCTGAACTGAACAGAACAGAACGTGGACCTTTTAGCTACCATACTGGGTGTGTTGTTGCATCGATAAAAGCTCAGTGTGTACATCATTGTCGTGGTATTTCCTCATGGTTTTCTCACACGGTCTTGCTGTTGCAGGTCTCTCTGGACCAGTACCACACAGGAGGAGGAGATCTACCAGATGTCTCTGCAGAGAGAACCGCGCAAACCGGCGGTAAGAAGAGACGCTCGTCCACTGACCTTCCAGCTGCGCTCCTGTTTCCCCTCCTTCACATTTCTGTGGTTTCTCTCCGGCTGCAGCAGAACTCCAGCCCGCCGCCGCTCCGGACCCCAAACCCACCATGATCGACGACTGGGCCGTGTCGGTGAAGCCCAACGCCGACCCCACGATCATCAAGAAGCACATCGAGAAGATGGTGGAGGTGAGTGTCCTGACGTCCGGTGAAGGCTGCGGGACATCGGAAACATCGTCATACCCACTATCATAAAGACGCTGAAAACCAGCACTGACCTTTTGGAGGTTTTCCACATTTTTTCTTTCTCTAACAAATTAATTAGACGGTTCTTCAGGGATTAAAACTTGGTTAAACCTTAAATCCTTTCCTGGGAAAATGTGAACGATAGATGTCTGTCAATCCAACGGCCAAGATGTGCCGGACGCTTTATTAGGTAGATCTGTCACTATGAGCGAATCCATCGCTACAGCTCAGCCATATTCTGCTTTTAACAGAGATGAGACAAGACAGGCCTGGTTTTCTCTCAGGAGAGAAACTCAGCAGCAGTCACGCAAAGATACACACATATGAAACAGAATCATTTGTGTATAAAAACAAACAAACACATGGAAAGAATAGTGTGAGCAGAGAATATAAAAAAAAAAGAAAAAATCCAGATATGAAAGCATTATTATTAACTCTTATACCTATGTCAACAGGAACCAGGTTAAGATCCCGTTTTCTCAACAATGCTTTCAAGTAAAAACAAAACCTTCCTTGCGGGTCTTTTATTCGACCACATTGCTCCGAGGAACCGAAAACGCAGCTTTTTGAAAATGGCTTTCAAAGTGGAACTTATTCAAAAGTGCTCCAGTCCGTCTACATGGAAACGGGGGGAAGTGTCAAGTTTTCTGAAATGCTGCTACGGCCGAAGTCAATCATTCTCCTGCACGTGCACGGGTAGCTGGAAAATAGCTGCCGCAGAGTGTCATGACCCACATCCTTTTCAATGCGTCGTGTAAAAATGAAACTTTAATGAAGCAAAAATGCAAACAAAATCTCACTTTTCACGTTATGTTAATGGGGCTGGAGACGAGATCGAATTTTTTGTCTGTGAATTTATTGTACTATGTTACTGGACTAATCAATTGTTTGGTGTTGAAAGTGGCTTCAGCTTTAGTAGGCAGTAGTTGGGCAGCATTATTCCGTACACAATGCATCTACGCAGATTGGCATCACAATGTATTTCACTAATTTTTGCTGCAATTATCAAGATTCTTCTCTAAATTTGTGAAACATTTTTTGCTCACAGTCAGTTTTCAAGAACTTCGACACGGACGGCGACGGCCACATCTCCAGGGACGAGTTCGAGGCGATCCGGAACAACTTCCCTTACCTCAGCAAGTTTGGCGAACTGGACAAGAATCAGTGAGCTCCCGCAGACTTTGTCCACACAGTCCAAGTCGCTGAAGCGCCGAGCCCGCCCACGTCCCGTCTCCCGCGGAGCTCACGTCTTTCCGTCTTTACCGGCAGAGACGGGCAGATCAGCAGGAGGAGATGATAGACTACTTCATCCAGGCCAGCTCGCTGCTCAACTGCAAGATGGGCTTCATCCACACGTTCACCGAGGCCACCTACGTCAAGCCCACGTTCTGCGAGCACTGCGCCGGCTTTGTGAGTGGACGCCCACCGCTCACATGTCAGGATAGTCCTCTTTTTGAAGGTTTCTGTCTCTTCTGAAGGGATTCTTATCTGAAAATGACATAAAACAGCACAATTGAAGATTCGGGACTATTTTTAATGCAAAATTTTAGCAAAAAGTGCTGGCTTTGGCCTGTCAAGAGGTTAAAATAGAGTGAGAAGACATCTTAGCTTATTTACTACATCTTTAGAAGTCATATTTTAGATGAGATTTTACTCTCTTCCTATTAGTTTTAGCTGGTTAGCCAGGGAAAGCTAGCACTCAGCAGCGTTAGCTTCTGCTAAGCTAGCATGAGTGAATGCTATGCTGTCAAACATTGAACGGTAACAACTGATATATTGTTAATTAGCTTGCACAGATTAAGAATTAGCTAAAAAAAAAACTAATATTACAAAATTACTTCTGGTATTATGTTAAATTTATTGATAGATAAACTTTCTTATTGTTCTGTAAAAAACTATTCCGGAGCACAGCTCTCCTCCTTGATACCAGAAATGAATATTAATACTAAGTAAATAACAATAAAGACAATTGCATGTCAAAGTAAATGTTCAGTAAGCAATAAAACAATTAAATAGACCCGTTTTACCTGCTATATTGGTGCTATTTTACCATTTCATTGCTACAGTTTGCTGGCAGACTTTAGCAGTTAGCTCATGAGAATTTAAGTTTTTTTTTAACAGGTTTAACCCTATATCAGTTTTCATTTTATATAAATAAATGTTAAATAAAAATAAATACTTTGAGTCAGGATGTGATCAAATGGTGTGGGATGAACTGATCCAAACGTCTCATCATGGCAACACACACTTTCTTAGACCCGACCCAACAGAGGAGCCGGCGAACGCAGCCGAAGTGTTTCAGATTTTTACAGCGCAGCGCCGTCGCTGCATGATTCATAAACCCTTCTGAACAAAAATTGATTT
The DNA here is from genome assembly GCF_902148845.1 of Salarias fasciatus. Taxonomy (NCBI): domain Eukaryota; kingdom Metazoa; phylum Chordata; class Actinopteri; order Blenniiformes; family Blenniidae; genus Salarias; species Salarias fasciatus. Next base: position 47,723 of record NW_021941316.1, read on the forward strand.
TCTTGACTGGCATGATGCATTGATGTTCTGCTTCTGTTCGTATCGATCGATAGCGAGTTCCGCGGTTCTAAGAAGGGGGGGTGTGTTCTGTGTCGGTCCCGCCGATCGCCCGCCGCCTCGTCGCCGCGCAGAATGTCCGCGCTTGATTATGAGCCTCGGCGGCGCGTGACGGCGCATTTCTCCGAGGCTCCTCCTGTCAGGTCAGGGCAGCGCCAATTACTGCCAGCTACAGACGCTCAAGGTGCATTCTGGGAAATATGGGAAGAAGGTAATTGGGCAAGATGATAACAGTTGCATCTGTTCTTCTGCCTCTGTGTGTGTGTGTGTGTGTGTGTGTGAGGCCTGAGCATTCCCAAAAGTCAGGGGAAGCAGCCGTGTGTTATTCAGACAGCCAGTCAGCTGTAATGAGACGAGAGCGGAGCGCTCGTATTGACCCGGACGTGCCATTTATTCTCCGGCGCTGCACGCGCCCGACACGCCGCTCAACAGACGAGCGCGGCGCGCGCTGTTTGTGTGGGCTTTTATTAACACAGCCGTGTCCTCCGGGAGACGCTGGCATTTCCATCCGCTCTGCAGAGAAGCAGCAGGGAAAGATGAGGATTGGGAAGATATCTGTACTTCCTGTGTGTGTGTGTGTGTGTGTGTGTGTGTTTGTACTCTTCCTCTTGGCTTCTGTGTGAAAACGGCCTCATCATGCTCTCCTTTAGCCTGGATGGGTTTTTTCTAAGCGTTTTGCGGCGTAACTTCATCTGGAAGCTCGGAGCTCTTTTGTTTTTTTACATGGTGCTGCATGCACGTCTGTCCAGTTTATCAAAATGTGCAGGACAGAATAGGAACCCGGGGGATTCCCAGTTTGTTTTCAAGACCCCACGGTGCTGCCAAACTGTCAATTAGAGGACTTTTCGCAGATTATTGCCGTCACAAATCCTTTCTGGGCTGTCTCTCTGCATCCAGAGACAGCAGAAGGAAGCAATTCTGTGGGAAAGATCAATGCTAAACAGGTTAGCAACTTAAATTAGTGGAAAAATCAATCTTTTAGAGGCAAAGTGGCTCTGGAGTAAGCATAAGGAAGAGTTCAGCTCTCTGTCACGCAGAGACAAACAAACAGCGCAACAAACCAAGGTGCTTGAATTAGCTAAAATGGTGGATTATGGTGTGTTTATGAACCCGTGTTGAAGTATCGAGCTGTGTGTAATCCTTCTCTCGGATCGGGAACTTCCACTTGATGCTGTATGGCGTGGATAATTAGCTCCTGACTCCGCGTTCTTCTGCTTTTAGATGTAATTGTTGCTTCCCACACAGTGGATCGGAACGTTTTAATCTGGCGTCACGGGACAGAGTGACCCAACAGACCCAATATTTTGCCCGATGTAGTGTTTGCTCCGGTTCAGCCCTCCGGTTTCTTCACTTCACACACTCCTTATTCGTGGTGATTCCGCTCTGTCCCGAGCTTTTCTGGAACTGTAGATATTTATCATGAAGCAGGAACCACCCTTTTAAATCCGGCTAATGACCGGACTGTATCTCATGCATAAATCCAGTCAGTTGTCTTTTAGCAGAGACGATAAACTCTTTCTCGAGCTGGTGGTGTTGTTTCTCGAAGAACAGCTGACAAAATGTGCTAATTATCGTCGGTCTGAGAACCGGTGGGTCTGCTGTAATCGATTTTTTCCAGTCGTCCTAATTGGCTGCCGGCTGCAGGATCACATCTGACGCACGTATAGAATAAATACCAGCGTTCGTGGAGTTAATCAAAAGTAAAGCTCAAAGAAAGACTTATTCCTGGAGAGGGAGGCTCATTAAATTCTCTGAAAGCACACAGAGCAGAGCAGCGAAGTAAAGCAGGGGGAGACGCAGCGCATTTCATTCATGAAAGAACAATAATTGAGCAGGAATCACAGAAGCTTCAGATTCAGGCTGCTAACGTTTATTAAAATCCTAAACAATAGCTAAAAACACACAATTTACCCACTCCAGCTTTGGAGAGAGGCCGTTAGAAAGTGATGAAGCCACAATACAGTCGTTCTCTCTGTTTTTCTTCTTTTTTTTTTTTTTTTTTGCAATCCTGGTAATGGTTGAAATGTCACCGTGTCCTCGGGAAACTTTCTGTCGCTCATTTTAAACCCATTACTGAGAAAGATCCATGTGAATTCAGCAAACGGAAACTTTTCAAAAGCGTAATTTTTACTCTCTTGCTCTTTTTTGTCATTCCGACAGGAAGATATGTGATTTCTTTTTTCACAGCTATAAGTTTGGAAGCTTAAACATGAGATCTGATTAGATTGATTTTTAAAAAAGGCTGCATGCTGTATTTTAACATATCAAAGAAGTTTTCATAAAAAGCAACCAGACAAATCTAAGATAGGGAATTTTAGAGCTCATGTCGCCTGAATGAAGGTGAATTGCAGCATTAGAAGTACCGAACTGTAAAGATTGCAGGGTTTTATCATCTATCATCCTAGTTCAGTATTCAGATGCTTCCTAGATGTAAAAGAAATAAAAATATCATTGAAAGAAGAATGTGGGTAAATAACAGCAGGCAGGACATAAGAAAGCCTCCTGCTGAGCTGGAACAGTGCGACTTACAGCCTGTAACATACAGAAAACACCAAACCAGTCAGGACTAACAGTCCAGGACCACAAAGTTTACTGAAACAAAAAAAAAATGACGTTTTTTTTTTTTTTTTTAAACTTGAAGTTTTTTAAACTTCAATAATTGTTGTGAAAATGGGCTTTTTGGCAATGCATTAAAGAAACCTACTGTAAAGCATGGCGGAGGTATCATCATGCCCTAGGGCTGCTTTTCTGCCTATCACACTTCTTTGACAAAAAAAAAAAACAACACAAAATAGCCAAATAGATCTGTGATTAGAGTCTCATTTTAGAGAAAGGTGTGTTGAGTAGTTTCAGAAAACTGGATTTGAGTCAAAACTCTGAGTCTGGATCTAAATCCAAACCTTCCAGGAGAGCCAAAAACTGCCGCTGCAGGAAAAAAAAAAAAAAAAACGTCAGAAACGAGCTGCG